>NW_026778917.1:740596-916947 GCF_030144855.1 Hypanus sabinus | reverse complement strand
GGGCGGGGTTAGTGTAGGGGTTTGGGGGCGGGGGTAGTGTAGGGGTTGGGGGCGGGGGTAGTGTAGGGGTTGGGGGCGGGGGTAGTGTAGGGGTTGGGGCGGGGGTAGTGTAGGGGTTGGGGCGGGTGTAGTGTAGGGGTTGGGGCGGGGGTAGTGTAGGGGTTGGGGCGGGGGTAGTGTAGGGGTTGGGGGCGGGGGTAGTGTAGGGGTTGGGGGCGGGGGTAGTGTAGGGGTTGGGGGCGGGGGTAGTGTAGGGGTTGGGGGCGCGGATAGGGTAGGGGTTGGGGGCGCGGATAGGGTAGGGGTTGGGGGCGCGGATAGGGTAGGGGTTGGGGGCGCGGATAGGGTAGGGGTTGGGGGCGCGGATAGGGTAGGGGTTGGGGGCGCGGATAGGGTAGGGGTTGGGGGCGCGGATAGGGTAGGGGTTGGGGGCGCGGATAGGGTAGGGGTTGGGGGCGCGGATAGGGTAGGGGTTGGGGGGCGCGGATAGGGTAGGGGTTGGGGGTCGGATAGGGTAGGGGTTGGGGGTCGGATAGGGTAGGGGTTGGGGGTCGGATAGGGTAGGGGCTGGGGGTCGGGGCTAGGGTAGGGGCTGGGGGTCGGGGGTATGGTAGGGGTTGGGTGTCGGATCGGATATGGGTTGGGTGTCGGAGATAGTGTAGGGGTTGGGGTCGGAGATAGGGTAGGGGTTGTGTGTCGGATAGGGTTGGGGTTAGGCGTTGGAGATAGGGAAGGTGTTGTAGTGTCGGATAGTGTAGGGGTCGGGGGCCGGGGAAGTGTAGGGGTCGGGGGCCGGGGTAGTGTAGGGGCTGGGTGTCGGGGATAGGGTAGGGGTTGGGGGTAGGAGGTTAGGTGCTGGGGGTCCGGGTTAGGGTAGGGGCTGGGGGTCGTGTGTAGGTTAGGGTTTGGGCGTCGGAGATAGGGGAGGGGTTGTGGTCGTGTGTAGGTTAGTGGATGGGTGTCGGGAGTAGTGTAGGGGTTGGGTTCGGGTGTTGGGTAGGGGTTGGGGTCGGGTGTTGGGTAGGGGTTGGGCGTCGGGGGTTTGGTAGGGGTTGGGCGTCGGGGGTTTGGTAGGGGTTGGGCGTCGGGGGTTTGGTAGGGGTTGGGCGTCGGGGGTTTGGTAGGGGTTGGGTGTCGGGGGTTTGGTAGGTGTTGGGGTCGGAGATAGGGTAGGTGTTGTGTGTCGGATAGGGTAGGAGTTGGGGTCGTGTGTAGTGTAGGGGTTCGGCGTTGGAGATAGGGTAGGGGTTGTAGTGTCGGATAGTGTAGGGGGTTGGGGGCGGGGGTAGTGTAGGGGTTTGGGGGCGGGGGTAGTGTAGGGGTTTGGGGGCGGGGGTAGTGTAGGGGTTTGGGGGCGGGGGTAGTGTAGGGGTTTGGGGGCGGGGGTAGTGTAGGGGTTTGGGGGCGGGGGTAGTGTAGGGGTTTGGGGGCGGGGGTAGTGTAGGGGTTTGGGGGCGGGGGTAGTGTAGGGGTTTGGGGGCGGGGGTAGTGTAGGGGTTTGGGGGCGGGGGTAGTGTAGGGGTTTGGGGGCGGGGGTAGTGTAGGGGTTTGGGGGCGGGGGTAGTGTAGGGGTTGGGGGGCGGGGGTAGTGTAGGGGTTGGGGGCGGGGGTAGTGTAGGGGTTGGGGCGGGTGTAGTGTAGGGGTTGGGGCGGGGGTAGTGTAGGGGTTGGGGCGGGGGTAGTGTAGGGGTTGTGGCGGGGGTAGTGTAGGGGTTGGGGCGGGGGTAGTGTAGGGGTTGGGTGCGGGGGTAGTGTAGGGGTTGGGGGCGGGGGTAGTGTAGGGGTTGGGGGCGGGGGTAGTGTAGGGGTTGGGGGCGGGGGTAGTGTAGGGGTTGGGGGCGGGGGTAGTGTAGGGGTTGGGGGCGGGGGTAGTGTAGGGGTTGGGGTCGGAGATAGGGTAGGGGTTGTGTGTCGGATAGGGTTGGGGTTAGGCGTTGGAGATAGGGAAGGTGTTGTAGTGTCGGATAGTGTAGGGGTCGGGGGCCGGGGAAGTGTAGGGGTCGGGGGCCGGGGTAGTGTAGGGGCTGGGTGTCGGGGATAGGGTAGGGGTTGGGGGTAGGAGGTTAGGTGCTGGGGGTCCGGGTTAGGGTAGGGGCTGGGGGTCGTGTGTAGGTTAGGGTTTGGGCGTCGGAGATAGGGGAGGGGTTGTGGTCGTGTGTAGGTTAGTGGATGGGTGTCGGGAGTAGTGTAGGGGTTGGGTTCGGGTGTTGGGTAGGGGTTGGGGTCGGGTGTTGGGTAGGGGTTGGGCGTCGGAGGTTTGGTAGGGGTTGGGCGTCGGGGGTTTGGTAGGGGTTGGGCGTCGGGGGTTTGGTAGGGGTTGGGCGTCGGGGGTTTGGTAGGGGTTGGGCGTCGGGGGTTTGGTAGGGGTTGGGCGTCGGGGGTTTGGTAGGGGTTGGGCGTCGGGGGTTTGGTAGGGGTTGGGGTCGGAGATAGGGTAGGTGTTGTGTGTCGGATAGGGTAGGAGTTGGGGTCGTGTGTAGTGTAGGGGTTCGGCGTTGGAGATAGGGTAGGGGTTGTAGTGTCGGATAGTGTAGGGGTTTGGGGGCGGGGGTAGTGTAGGGGTTTGGGGGCGGGGGTAGTGTAGGGGTTTGGGGGCGGGGGTAGTGTAGGGGTTTGGGGGCGGGGGTAGTGTAGGGGTTTGGGGGCGGGGGTAGTGTAGGGGTTTGGGGGCGGGGGTAGTGTAGGGGTTTGGGGGCGGGGGTAGTGTAGGGGTTTGGGGGCGGGGGTAGTGTAGGGGTTTGGGGGCGGGGGTAGTGTAGGGGTTTGGGGGCGGGGGTAGTGTAGGGGTTTGGGGGCGGGGGTAGTGTAGGGGTTTGGGGGCGGGGGTAGTGTAGGGGTTTGGGGGCGGGGGTAGTGTAGGGGTTTGGGGGCGGGGGTAGTGTAGGGGTTTGGGGGCGGGGGTAGTGTAGGGGTTTGGGGGCGGGGGTAGTGTAGGGGTTGGGGGCGGGGGTAGTGTAGGGGTTGGGGCGGGTGTAGTGTAGTGGTTGGGGCGGGGGTAGTGTAGGGGTTGGGGCGGGGGTAGTGTAGGGGTTGGGGCGGGGGTAGTGTAGGGGTTGTGGCGGGGGTAGTGTAGGGGTTGGGGGCGGGGGTAGTGTAGGGGTTGGTTGCGGGGGTAGTGTAGGGGTTGGGGGCGGGGGTAGTGTAGGGGTTGGGGGCGGGGGTAGTGTAGGGGTTGGGTGCGGGGGTAGTGTAGGGGTTGGGGGCGGGGGTAGTGTAGGGGTTGGGGGCGGGGGTAGTGTAGGGGTTGGGGGCGCGGATAGGGTAGGGGTTGGGGGCGCGGATAGGGTAGGGGTTGGGGGCGCGGATAGGGTAGGGGTTGGGGGCGCGGATAGGGTAGGGGTTGGGGGCGCGGATAGGGTAGGGGTTGGGGGCGCGGATAGGGTAGGGGTTGGGGGCGCGGATAGGGTAGGGGTTGGGGGCGCGGATAGGGTAGGGGTTGGGGGCGCGGATAGGGTAGGGGTTGGGGGCGCGGATAGGGTAGGGGTTGGGGGCGCGGATAGGGTAGGGGTTGGGGGCGCGGATAGGGTAGGGGTTGGGGGTCGGATAGGGTAGGGGTTGGGGGTCGGATAGGGTAGGGGTTGGGGGTCGGATAGGGTAGGGGTTGGGGGTCGGATAGGGTAGGGGTTGGGGGTCGGATAGGGTAGGGGTTGGGGGTCGGATAGGGTAGGGGTTGGGGGTCAGGGGTTTGGTAGGGGTTGGGCGTCGGGGGTTTGGTAGGGGTTGGGCGTCGGGGGTTTGGTAGGGGTTGGGCGTCGGGGGTTTGGTAGGGGTTGGGCGTCGGAGATAGGGTAGGGGTTGGGTGTCGGGGGTTTGGTAGGGGTTGGGTGTCGGGGGTTTGGTAGGGGTTGGGTGTCGGGGGTTTGGTAGGGGTTGGGTGTCGGGGGTTTGGTAGGGGTTGGGTGTCGGGGGTTTGGTAGGGGTTGGGCGTCGGAGATAGGGTAGGGGTTGGGCGTCGGAGATAGGGTAGGGGTTGGGCGTCGGAGATAGGGTAGGGGTTGGGTGTCGGGGGTAGGGTAGGGGTTGGGTGTCGGGGGTAGGGTAGGGTAGGGGTTGGGTGTCGGGGGTAGGGTAGGGGTTGGGTGTCGGGGGTAGGGTAGGGGTTGGGTGTCGGGGGTAGGGTAGGGTAGGGGTTGGGCGTCGGAGATAGGGTAGGGGTTGGGTGTCGGAGATAGGGTAGGGGTTGGGCGTCGGAGATAGGGTAGGGGTTGGGCGTCGGAGATAGGGTAGGGTTTTGGCGTCGGAGATAGGGTAGGGGCTGGGGGTCGGGGATAGGGTATGGGCTGTGGGTCGGGGATAGGGTAGGGGCTAGGTTCGGAGATAGGGTAGAGGTTGGAGATAGTGTAGGAGTTGGGTGTCGGGGATAGGGTAGGGGTTGGGGGTAGGAGGTTAGGTGCTGGGGGTCCGGGTTAGGGTAGGGGCTGGGGGTCGTGTGTAGGTTAGGGTTTGGGCGTCGGAGATAGGGTAGGGGTTGGGGTCGTGTGTAGGTTAGTGGATGGGTGTCGGGAGTAGTGTAGGGGTTGGGTTCGGGTGTTGGGTAGGGGTTGGGTTCGGGTGTTGGGTAGGGGTTGGGGTCGGGTGTTGGGTAGGGGTTGGGCGTCGGAGATAGGGTAGGGGTTGGGCGTCGGAGATAGGGTAGGGGTTGGGCGTCGGAGATAGGGTAGGGGTTGGGCGTCGGAGATAGGGTAGGGGTTGGGCGTCGGAGATAGGGTAGGGGTTGGGGTCGTGTGTAGGTTAGTGGATGGGTGTCGGGAGTAGTGTAGGGGTTGGGTTCGGGTGTTGGGTAGGGGTTGGGGTCGGGTGTTGGGTAGTGGTTGGGCGTCGGGGGTTTGGTAGGGGTTGGGCGTCGGAGATATGGTAGGGGTTGGGCGTCGGAGATAGGGTAGGGGTTGGGCGTCGGAGATAGGGTAGGGGTTGGGCGTCGGAGATAGGGTAGGGGTTGGGCGTCGGAGATAGGGTAGGGGTTGGGCGTCGGAGATAGGGTAGGGGTTGGGCGTCGGAGATAGGGTAGGGGTTGGGCGTCGGAGATAGGGTAGGGGTTGGGCGTCGGAGATAGGGTAGGGGTTGGGCGTCGGAGATAGGGTAGGGTTTTGGCGTCGGAGATAGGGTAGGGTTTTGGCGTCGGGGGTATGGTAGGGGTTGGGTGTCGGATAGGATATGGGTTGGGTGTCGGAGATAGTGTAGGGGTTGGGGTCGGAGATAGGGTAGGGGTTGTGTGTCGGATAGGGTTGGGGTTAGGCGTTGGAGATAGGGAAGGGGTTGTAGTGTCGGATAGTGTAGGGGTCGGGGGCCGGGGTCGTGTAGGGGTCGGGGGCCGGGGTCGTGTAGGGGTCGGGGGTCGGGGATAGGGTAGGGGCTGGGGGTCGGGGATAGGGTAGGGGCTGGGGGTCGGGGATAGGGTAGGGGCTGGGGGTCGGGGATAGGGTAGGGGCTGGGGGCCGGGGATAGGGTAGGGGTCGGGGGCCGGGGTAGTGTAGGGGCTGGGTGTCGGGGATAGGGTAGGGGTTGGGGGTAGGAGGTTAGGTGCTGGGGGTCCGGGTTAGGGTAGGGGCTGGGGGTCGTGTGTAGGTTAGGGTTTGGGCGTCGGAGATAGGGGAGGGGTTGGGGTCGTGTGTAGGTTAGTGGATGGGTGTCGGGAGTAGTGTAGGGGTTGGGTTCGGGTGTTGGGTAGGGGTTGGTGTCGGGTGTTGGGTAGGGGTTGGGCGTCGGAGGTTTGGTAAGGGTTGGGCGTCGGGGGTTTGGTAGGGGTTGGGTGTCGGGGGTTTGGTAGGGGTTGGGTGTCGGGGGTTTGGTAGGGGTTGGGTGTCGGGGGTTTGGTAGGGGTTGGGTGTCGGGGGTTTGGTAGGGGTTGGGGTCGGAGATAGGGTAGGTGTTGTGTGTCGGATAGGGTAGGGGTTGGGGTCGTGTGTAGTGTAGGGGTTCGGCGTTGGAGATAGGGTAGGGGTTGTAGTGTCGGATAGTGTAGGGGTTGGGGGCGGGGGTAGTGTAGGGGTTTGGGGGCGGGGGTAGTGTAGGGGTTTGGGGGCGGGGGTAGTGTAGGGGTTGGGGGCGGGGGTAGTGTAGGGGTTGGGGCGGGGGTAGTGTAGGGGTTGGGGCGGGGGTAGTGTAGGGGTTGGGGCGGGGGTAGTGTAGGGGTTGGGGCGGGGGTAGTGTAGGGGTTGGGGGCGGGGGTAGTGTAGGGGTTGGGGGCGGGGGTAGTGTAGGGGTTGGGGGCGGGGGTAGTGTAGGGGTTGGGGGCGGGGGTAGTGTAGGGGTTGGGGGCGGGGGTAGTGTAGGGGTTGGGGGCGGGGGTAGTGTAGGGGTTGGGGGCGGGGGTAGTGTAGGGGTTGGGGCGGGGGTAGTGTAGGGGTTGGGGCGGGGGTAGTGTAGGGGTTGGGGCGGGGGTAGTGTAGGGGTTGGGGCGGGGGTAGTGTAGGGGTTGGGGGCGGGGGTAGTGTAGGGGTTGGGGGCGGGGGTAGTGTAGGGGTTGGGGGCGGGGGTAGTGTAGGGGTTGGGGGCGGGGGTAGTGTAGGGGTTGGGGGCGCGGATAGGGTAGGGGTTGGGGGCGCGGATAGGGTAGGGGTTGGGGGCGCGGATAGGGTAGGGGTTGGGGGCGCGGATAGGGTAGGGGTTGGGGGCGCGGATAGGGTAGGGGTTGGGGGCGCGGATAGGGTAGGGGTTGGGGGCGCGGATAGGGTAGGGGTTGGGGGCGCGGATAGGGTAGGGGTTGGGGGCGCGGTTAGGGTAGGGGTTGGGGGCGCGGATAGGGTAGGGGTTGGGGGCGCGGATAGGGTAGGGGTTGGGGGCGCGGATAGGGTAGGGGTTGGGGGCGCGGATAGGGTAGGGGTTGGGGGCGCGGATAGGGTAGGGGTTGGGGGCGCGGATAGGGTAGGGGTTGGGGGTCGGATAGGGTAGGGGTTGGGGGTCGGATAGGGTAGGGGTTGGGGGTCGGATAGGGTAGGGGCTGGGGGTCGGGGCTAGGGTAGGGGCTGGGGGTCGGGGGTATGGTAGGGGTTGGGTGTCGGATCGGATATGGGTTGGGTGTCGGAGATAGTGTAGGGGTTGGGGTCGGAGATAGGGTAGGGGTTGTGTGTCGGATAGGGTTGGGGTTAGGCGTTGGAGATAGGGAAGGTGTTGTAGTGTCGGATAGTGTAGGGGTCGGGGGCCGGGGAAGTGTAGGGGTCGGGGGCCGGGGAAGTGTAGGGGTCGGGGGCCGGGGTAGTGTAGGGGTCGGGGGCCGGGGTAGTGTAGGGGTCGGGGGCCGGGGTAGTGTAGGGGCTGGGTGTCGGGGATAGGGTAGGGGTTGGGGGTAGGAGGTTAGGTGCTGGGGGTCCGGGTTAGGGTAGGGGCTGGGGGTCGTGTGTAGGTTAGGGTTTGGGCGTCGGAGATAGGGGAGGGGTTGTGGTCGTGTGTAGGTTAGTGGATGGGTGTCGGGAGTAGTGTAGGGGTTGGGTTCGGGTGTTGGGTAGGGGTTGGGGTCGGGTGTTGGGTAGGGGTTGGGCGTCGGAGGTTTGGTAGGGGTTGGGCGTCGGAGGTTTGGTAGGGGTTGGGCGTCGGAGGTTTGGTAGGGGTTGGGCGTCGGGGGTTTGGTAGGGGTTGGGCGTCGGGGGTTTGGTAGGGGTTGGGCGTCGGGGGTTTGGTAGGGGTTGGGTGTCGGGGGTTTGGTAGGGGTTGGGTGTCGGGGGTTTGGTAGGGGTTGGGGTCGGATATAGGGTAGGTGTTGTGTGTCGGATAGGGTAGGAGTTGGGGTCGTGTGTAGTGTAGGGGTTCGGCGTTGGAGATAGGGTAGGGGTTGTAGTGTCGGATAGTGTAGGGGTTGGGGGCGGGGGTAGTGTAGGGGTTTGGGGGCGGGGGTAGTGTAGGGGTTTGGGGGCGGGGTAGTGTAGGGGTTTGGGGGCGGGGGTAGTGTAGGGGTTTGGGGGCGGGGGTAGTGTAGGGGTTTGGGGGCGGGGGTAGTGTAGGGGTTTGGGGGCGGGGGTAGTGTAGGGGTTTGGGGGCGGGGGTAGTGTAGGGGTTGGGGGCGGGGGTAGTGTAGGGGTTGGGGCGGGTGTAGTGTAGTGGTTGGGGCGGGGGTAGTGTAGGGGTTGGGGCGGGGGTAGTGTAGGGGTTGTGGCGGGGGTAGTGTAGGGGTTGGGGCGGGGGTAGTGTAGGGGTTGGGTGCGGGGTTAGTGTAGGGGTTGGGGGCGGGGGTAGTGTAGGGGTTGGGTGCGGGGGTAGTGTAGGGGTTGGGGGCGGGGGTAGTGTAGGGGTTGGGGGCGGGGGTAGGATAGGGGTTGGGGGCGCGGATAGGGTAGGGGTTGGGGGCGCGGATAGGGTAGGGGTTGGGGGCGCGGATAGGGTAGGGGTTGGGGGCGCGGATAGGGTAGGGGTTGGGGGCGCGGATAGGGTAGGGGTTGGGGGCGCGGATAGGGTAGGGGTTGGGGGCGCGGATAGGGTAGGGGTTGGGGGCGCGGATAGGGTAGGGGTTGGGGGCGCGGATAGGGTAGGGGTTGGGGGCGCGGATAGGGTAGGGGTTGGGGGCGCGGATAGGGTAGGGGTTGGGGGCGCGGATAGGGTAGGGGTTGGGGGCGCGGATAGGGTAGGGGTTGGGGGCGCGGATAGGGTAGGGGTTGGGGGCGCGGATAGGGTAGGGGTTGGGGGCGCGGATAGGGTAGGGGTTGGGGGTCGGATAGGGTAGGGGTTGGGGGTCGGATAGGGTAGGGGTTGGGGGTCGGATAGGGTAGGGGTTGGGGGTCGGATAGGGTAGGGGTTGGGGGTCAGGGGTTTGGTAGGGGTTGGGCGTCGGGGGTTTGGTAGGGGTTGGGCGTCGGGGGTTTGGTAGGGGTTGGGCGTCGGGGGTTTGGTAGGGGTTGGGCGTCGGGGGTTTGGTAGGGGTTGGGCGTCGGGGGTTTGGTAGGGGTTGGGCGTCGGGGGTTTGGTAGGGGTTGGGCGTCGGGGGTTTGGTAGGGGTTGGGCGTCGGGGGTTTGGTAGGGGTTGGGCGTCGGGGGTTTGGTAGGGGTTGGGCGTCGGGGGTTTGGTAGGGGTTGGGCGTCGGGGGTTTGGTAGGGGTTGGGCGTCGGGGGTTTGGTAGGGGTTGGGCGTCGGGGGTTTGGTAGGGGTTGGGTGTCGGGGGTTTGGTAGGGGTTGGGTGTCGGGGGTTTGGTAGGGGTTGGGTGTCGGGGGTTTGGTAGGGGTTGGGTGTCGGGGGTTTGGTAGGGGTTGGGTGTCGGGGGTTTGGTAGGGGTTGGGCGTCGGAGGTTTGGTAGGGGTTGGGCGTCGGAGATAGGGTAGGGGTTGGGCGTCGGAGATAGGGTAGGGGTTGGGCGTCGGAGATAGGGTAGGGGTTGGGCGTCGGATAGGGTAGGAGTTGGGGTCGTGTGTAGTGTAGGGGTTCGGCGTTGGAGATAGGGTAGGGGTTGTAGTGTCGGATAGTGTAGTGGTTGGGGGCGGGGGTAGTGTAGGGGTTTGGGGGCGTGGGTAGTGTAGGGGTTTGGTGGCGGGGGTAATGTAGGGGTTTGGGGGCGGGGGTAATGTAGGGGTTTGGGGGCGGGGGTAGTGTAGGGGTTGGGGGCGGGGGTAGTGTAGGGGTTGGGGCGGGTGTAGTGTAGGGGTTGGGGCGGGGGTAGTGTAGGGGTTGGGGCGGGGGTAGTGTAGGGGTTGGGGCGGGGGTAGTGTAGGGGTTGGGGCGGGGGTAGTGTAGGGGTTGGGGGCGGGGGTAGTGTAGGGGTTGGGGGCGGGGGTAGTGTAGGGGTTGGGGGCGGGGGTAGTGTAGGGGTTGGGGGCGGGGGTAGTGTAGGGGTTGGGGGCGGGGGTAGTGTAGGGGTTGGGGGCGGGGGTAGTGTAGGGGTTGGGGGCCGGGGTCGTGTAGGGGTCGGGGGTCGGGGATAGGGTAGGGGCTGGGGGTCGGGGATAGGGTAGGGGCTGGGGGTCGGGGATAGGGTAGGGGCTGGGGGTCGGGGATAGGGTAGGGGCTGGGGGTCGGGGATAGGGTAGGGGCTGGGGGCCGGGGATAGGGTAGGGGTCGGGGGCCGGGGTAGTGTAGGGGCTGGGTGTCGGGGATAGGGTAGGGGTTGGGGGTAGGAGGTTAGGTGCTGGGGGTCCGGGTTAGGGTAGGGGCTGGGGGTCGTGTGTAGGTTAGGGTTTGGGCGTCGGAGATAGGGGAGGGGTTGGGGTCGTGTGTAGGTTAGTGGATGGGTGTCGGGAGTAGTGTAGGGGTTGGGTTCGGGTGTTGGGTAGGGGTTGGTGTCGGGTGTTGGGTAGGGGTTGGGCGTCGGAGGTTTGGTAAGGGTTGGGCGTCGGGGGTTTGGTAGGGGTTGGGTGTCGGGGGTTTGGTAGGGGTTGGGTGTCGGGGGTTTGGTAGGGGTTGGGTGTCGGGGGTTTGGTAGGGGTTGGGTGTCGGGGGTTTGGTAGGGGTTGGGGTCGGAGATAGGGTAGGTGTTGTGTGTCGGATAGGGTAGGGGTTGGGGTCGTGTGTAGTGTAGGGGTTCGGCGTTGGAGATAGGGTAGGGGTTGTAGTGTCGGATAGTGTAGGGGTTGGGGGCGGGGGTAGTGTAGGGGTTTGGGGGCGGGGGTAGTGTAGGGGTTTGGGGGCGGGGGTAGTGTAGGGGTTGGGGGCGGGGGTAGTGTAGGGGTTGGGGGCGGGGGTAGTGTAGGGGTTGGGGCGGGGGTAGTGTAGGGGTTGGGGCGGGTGTAGTGTAGGGGTTGGGGCGGGGGTAGTGTAGGGGTTGGGGCGGGGGTAGTGTAGGGGTTGGGGGCGGGGGTAGTGTAGGGGTTGGGGGCGGGGGTAGTGTAGGGGTTGGGGGCGGGGGTAGTGTAGGGGTTGGGGGCGGGGGTAGTGTAGGGGTTGGGGGCGGGGGTAGTGTAGGGGTTGGGGGCGCGGATAGGGTAGGGGTTGGGGGCGCGGATAGGGTAGGGGTTGGGGGCGCGGATAGGGTAGGGGTTGGGGGCGCGGATAGGGTAGGGGTTGGGGGCGCGGATAGGGTAGGGGTTGGGGGCGCGGATAGGGTAGGGGTTGGGGGCGCGGATAGGGTAGGGGTTGGGGGCGCGGATAGGGTAGGGGTTGGGGGCGCGGATAGGGTAGGGGTTGGGGGCGCGGATAGGGTAGGGGTTGGGGGCGCGGATAGGGTAGGGGTTGGGGGCGCGGATAGGGTAGGGGTTGGGGGCGCGGATAGGGTAGGGGTTGGGGGTCGGATAGGGTAGGGGTTGGGGGTCGGATAGGGTAGGGGTTGGGGGTCGGATAGGGTAGGGGCTGGGGGTCGGGGCTAGGGTAGGGGCTGGGGGTCGGGGGTATGGTAGGGGTTGGGTGTCGGATCGGATATGGGTTGGGTGTCGGAGATAGTGTAGGGGTTGGGGTCGGAGATAGGGTAGGGGTTGTGTGTCGGATAGGGTTGGGGTTAGGCGTTGGAGATAGGGAAGGTGTTGTAGTGTCGGATAGTGTAGGGGTCGGGGGCCGGGGAAGTGTAGGGGTCGGGGGCCGGGGTAGTGTAGGGGTCGGGGGCCGGGGTAGTGTAGGGGCTGGGTGTCGGGGATAGGGTAGGGGTTGGGGGTAGGAGGTTAGGTGCTGGGGGTCCGGGTTAGGGTAGGGGCTGGGGGTCGTGTGTAGGTTAGGGTTTGGGCGTCGGAGATAGGGGAGGGGTTGTGGTCGTGTGTAGGTTAGTGGATGGGTGTCGGGAGTAGTGTAGGGGTTGGGTTCGGGTGTTGGGTAGGGGTTGGGGTCGGGTGTTGGGTAGGGGTTGGGCGTCGGGGGTTTGGTAGGGGTTGGGCGTCGGGGGTTTGGTAGGGGTTGGGCGTCGGGGGTTTGGTAGGGGTTGGGCGTCGGGGGTTTGGTAGGGGTTGGGTGTCGGGGGTTTGGTAGGGGTTGGGTGTCGGGGGTTTGGTAGGGGTTGGGTGTCGGGGGTTTGGTAGGGGTTGGGGTCGGAGATAGGGTAGGTGTTGTGTGTCGGATAGGGTAGGAGTTGGGGTCGTGTGTAGTGTAGGGGTTCGGCGTTGGAGATAGGGTAGGGGTTGTAGTGTCGGATAGTGTAGGGGTTTGGGGGCGGGGGTAGTGTAGGGGTTTGGGGGCGGGGGTAGTGTAGGGGTTTGGGGGCGGGGGTAGTGTAGGGGTTTGGGGGCGGGGGTAGTGTAGGGGTTTGGGGGCGGGGGTAGTGTAGGGGTTTGGGGGCGGGGGTAGTGTAGGGGTTGGGGGCGGGGGTAGTGTAGGGGTTGGGGCGGGTGTAGTGTAGTGGTTGGGGCGGGGGTAGTGTAGGGGTTGGGGCGGGGGTAGTGTAGGGGTTGTGGCGGGGGTAGTGTAGGGGTTGTGGCGGGGGTAGTGTAGGGGTTGGGGGCGGGGGTAGTGTAGGGGTTGGGGGCGGGGGTAGTGTAGGGGTTGGGGGCGGGGGTAGTGTAGGGGTTGGGGGCGGGGGTAGTGTAGGGGTTGGGGGCGCGGATAGGGTAGGGGTTGGGGGCGCGGATAGGGTAGGGGTTGGGGGCGCGGATAGGGTAGGGGTTGGGGGCGCGGATAGGGTAGGGGTTGGGGGCGCGGATAGGGTAGGGGTTGGGGGCGCGGATAGGGTAGGGGTTGGGGTCGCGGATAGGGTAGGGGTTGGGGGCGCGGATAGGGTAGGGGTTGGGGGCGCGGATAGGGTAGGGGTTGGGGGCGCGGATAGGGTAGGGGTTGGGGGCGCGGATAGGGTAGGGGTTGGGGGCGCGGATAGGGTAGGGGTTGGGGGCGCGGATAGGGTAGGGGTTGGGGGCGCGGATAGGGTAGGGGTTGGGGGCGCGGATAGGGTAGGGGTTGGGGGCGCGGATAGGGTAGGGGTTGGGGGTCGGATAGGGTAGGGGTTGGGGGTCGGATAGGGTAGGGGTTGGGGGTCGGATAGGGTAGGGGTTGGGGGTCGGATAGGGTAGGGGTTGGGGGTCGGATAGGGTAGGGGTTGGGGGTCGGATAGGGTAGGGGTTGGGGGTCAGGGGTTTGGTAGGGGTTGGGCGTCGGGGGTTTGGTAGGGGTTGGGCGTCGGGGGTTTGGTAGGGGTTGGGCGTCGGGGGTTTGGTAGGGGTTGGGCGTCGGGGGTTTGGTAGGGGTTGGGCGTCGGGGGTTTGGTAGGGGTTGGGCGTCGGGGGTTTGGTAGGGGTTGGGCGTCGGGGGTTTGGTAGGGGTTGGGCGTCGGGGGTTTGGTAGGGGTTGGGCGTCGGGGGTTTGGTAGGGGTTGGGCGTCGGGGGTTTGGTAGGGGTTGGGCGTCGGGGGTTTGGTAGGGGTTGGGTGTCGGGGGTTTGGTAGGGGTTGGGTGTCGGGGGTTTGGTAGGGGTTGGGTGTCGGGGGTTTGGTAGGGGTTGGGCGTCGGAGGTTTGGTAGGGGTTGGGCGTCGGAGATAGGGTAGGGGTTGGGCGTCGGAGATAGGGTAGGGGTTGGGCGTCGGATAGGGTAGGAGTTGGGGTCGTGTGTAGTGTAGGGGTTCGGCGTTGGAGATAGGGTAGGGGTTGTAGTGTCGGATAGTGTAGTGGTTGGGGGCGGGGGTAGTGTAGGGGTTTGGGGGCGTGGGTAGTGTAGGGGTTTGGTGGCGGGGGTAATGTAGGGGTTTGGGGGCGGGGGGTAATGTAGGGGTTTGGGGGCGGGGGTAGTGTAGGGGTTGGGGGCGGGGGTAGTGTAGGGGTTGGGGCGGGTGTAGTGTAGGGGTTGGGGCGGGGGTAGTGTAGGGGTTGGGGCGGGGGTAGTGTAGGGGTTGGGGCGGGGGTAGTGTAGGGGTTGGGGCGGGGGTAGTGTAGGGGTTGGGGCGGGGGTAGTGTAGGGGTTGGGGGCGGGGGTAGTGTAGGGGTTGGGGGCGGGGGTAGTGTAGGGGTTGGGGGCGGGGGTAGTGTAGGGGTTGGGGGCGGGGGTAGTGTAGGGGTTGGGGGCGGGGGTAGTGTAGGGGTTGGGGGCGGGGGTAGTGTAGGGGTTGGGGGCGGGGGTAGTGTAGGGGTTGGGGGCGCGGATAGGGTAGGGGTTGGGGGCGCGGATAGGGTAGGGGTTGGGGGCGCGGATAGGGTAGGGGTTGGGGGCGCGGATAGGGTAGGGGTTGGGGGCGCGGATAGGGTAGGGGTTGGGGGCGCGGATAGGGTAGGGGTTGGGGGCGCGGATAGGGTAGGGGTTGGGGGTCGGATAGGGTAGGGGTTGGGGGTCGGATAGGGTAGGGGTTGGGGGTCGGATAGGGTAGGGGTTGGGGGTCGGATAGGGTAGGGGTTGGGGGTCGGATAGGGTAGGGGTTGGGGGTCGGATAGGGTAGGGGTTGGGGGTCGGATAGGGTAGGGGTTGGGGGTCAGGGGTTTGGTAGGGGTTGGGCGTCGGGGGTTTGGTAGGGGTTGGGCGTCGGGGGTTTGGTAGGGGTTGGGCGTCGGGGGTTTGGTAGGGGTTGGGCGTCGGGGGTTTGGTAGGGGTTGGGCGTCGGGGGTTTGGTAGGGGTTGGGCGTCGGGGGTTTGGTAGGGGTTGGGCGTCGGGGGTTTGGTAGGGGTTGGGCGTCGGGGGTTTGGTAGGGGTTGGGCGTCGGGGGTTTGGTAGGGGTTGGGCGTCGGGGGTTTGGTAGGGGTTGGGCGTCGGGGGTTTGGTAGGGGTGGGCGTCGGGGGTTTGGTAGGGGGTTGGGGCGTCCGGGGGTTTGGTAGGGTTGGGCGTCGGAGATAGGGTAGGGGTTGGGCGTCGGAGATAGGGTAGGGGTTGGGCGTCGGAGATAGGGTAGGGGTTGGGCGTCGGAGATAGGGTAGGGGTTGGGCGTCGGAGATAGGGTAGGGGTTGGGCGTCGGAGATAGGGTAGGGGTTGGGCGTCGGAGATAGGGTAGGGGTTGGAGATAGTGTAGAGGTTGGGTGTCGGGGAATGGGTAGGGGTTGGGGGTAGGAGGGTAGGTGCTGGGGGTCGTGTGTAGGTTAGGGGTTGGGTGTCGGGGGTTTGGTAGGGGTTCGGTGTCGGGGGTTTGGTAGGGGTTGGGTGTCGGGGGTTTGGTAGGGGTTGGGTGTCGGGGGTTTGGTAGGGGTTGGGTGTCGGGGGTTTGGTAGGGGTTGGGCGTCGGAGGTTTGGTAGGGGTTGGGCGTCGGAGATAGGGTAGGGGTTGGGCGTCGGAGATAGGGTAGGGGTTGGGCGTCGGAGATAGGGTAGGGGTTGGGCGTCGGAGATAGGGTAGGGGTTGGGCGTCGGAGATAGGGTAGGGGTTGGGCGTCGGAGATAGGGTAGGGGTTGGAGATAGTGTAGAGGTTGGGTGTCGGGGAATGGGTAGGGGTTGGGGGTAGGAGGGTAGGTGCTGGGGGTCGTGTGTAGGTTAGGGCTTGGGTGTCGGGGGTAGGGTAGGGTAGGTGTTGGGTGTCGGGATAGGGATAGGGTAGGGTAGGTGTTGGGTGTCGGGGGTAGGGTAGGGTAGGGGTTGGGTGTCGGGGGTAGGGTAGGGGTTGGGTGTCGGGGGTAGGGTAGGGTAGGGGTTGGGTGTCGGGGTAGGGTAGGGGTTGGGGTTGGGTGTCGGGGGTAGGGTAGGGGTTGGGTGTCGGGGGTAGGGTAGGGTAGGGGTTGGGCGTCGGAGATAGGGTAGGGGTTGGCGTCGGAGATAGGGTAGGGGTTGGGCGTCGGAGATAGGGTAGGGTTTTGGCGTCGGAGATAGGGTAGGGGCTGGGGGTCGGGGATAGGGTATGGGCTGTGGGTCGGGGATAGGGTAGGGGCTAGGTTCGGAGATAGGGTAGAGGTTGGAGATAGTGTAGGAGTTGGGTGTCGGGGATAGGGTAGGGGTTGGGGGTAGGAGGTTAGGTGCTGGGGGTCCGGGTTAGGGTAGGGGCTGGGGGTCGTGTGTAGGTTAGGGTTTGGGCGTCGGAGATAGGGTAGGGGTTGGGGTCGTGTGTAGGTTAGTGGATGGGTGTCGGGAGTAGTGTAGGGGTTGGGTTCGGGTGTTGGGTAGGGGTTGGGGTCGGGTGTTTGGTAGGGGTTGGGGTCGGGTGTTTGGTAGGGGTTGGGCGTCGGAGATAGGGTAGGGGTTGGGCGTCGGAGATAGGGTAGGGGTTGGGCGTCGGAGATAGGGTAGGGGTTGGGCGTCGGAGATAGGGGTAGGGGTTGGGCGTCGGAGATAGGGTAGGGGTTGGGCGTCGGAGATAGGGTAGGGGTTGGGCGTCGGAGATAGGGTAGGGGTTGGGCGTCGGAGATAGGGTAGGGGTTGGGCGTCGGAGATAGGGTAGGGGTTGGGCGTCGGAGATAGGGTAGGGGTTGGGCGTCGGAGATAGGGTAGGGGTTGGGCGTCGGAGATAGGGTAGGGGTTGGGCGTCGGAGATAGGGTAGGGGTTGGGCGTCGGAGATAGGGTAGGGGTTGGGCGTCGGAGATAGGGTAGGGTTGGGCGTCGGAGATAGGGTAGGGTTTTGGCGTCGGAGATAGGGTAGGGTTTTGGCGTCGGGGGTATGGTAGGGGTTGGGTGTCGGATAGGATATGGGTTGGGTGTCGGAGATAGTGTAGGGGTTGGGGGTCGGAGATAGGGTAGGGGTTGTGTGTCGGATAGGGTTGGGGTTAGGCGTTGGAGATAGGGAAGGGGTTGTAGTGTCGGATAGTGTAGGGGTCGGGGGCCGGGGTCGTGTAGGGGCTGGGGGTCGGGGATAGGGTAGGGGCTGGGGGTCGGGGATAGGGTAGGGGCTGGGGGTCGGGGATAGGGTAGGGGCTGGGGGTCGGGGATAGGGTAGGGGCTGGGGGTCGGGGATAGGGTAGGGGCTGGGGGTCGGGGATAGGGTAGGGCTGGGGGCCGGGGTAGTGTAGGGGTCGGGGGCCGGGGTAGTGTAGGGGCTGGGTGTCGGGGATAGGGTAGGGGTTGGGGGTAGGAGGTTAGGTGCTGGGGGTCCGGGTTAGGGTAGGGGCTGGGGGTCGTGTGTAGGTTAGGGTTTGGGCGTCGGAGATAGGGGAGGGGTTGGGGTCGTGTGTAGGTTAGTGGATGGGTGTCGGGAGTAGTGTAGGGGTTGGGTTCGGGTGTTGGGTAGGGGTTGGGGTCGGGTGTTGGGTAGGGGTTGGGCGTCGGAGGTTTGGTAGGGGTTGGGCGTCGGGGGTTTGGTAGGGGTTGGGCGTCGGGGGTTTGGTAGGGGTTAGGGTGTCGGGGGTTTGGTAGAGGTTGGGGTGTCGGGGGTTTCGTAGGGGTTGGGTGTCGGGGGTTTGGTAGGGGTTGGGGTCGGAGATAGGGTAGGTGTTGTGTGTCGGATAGGGTAGGGGTTGGGGTCGTGTGTAGTGTAGGGGTTCGGCGTTGGAGATAGGGTAGGGGGTTGTAGTGTCGGATAGTGTAGGGGTTTGGGGGCGGGGGTAGTGTAGGGGTTTGGGGGCGGGGGGTAGTGTAGGGGTTTGGGGGCGGGGGTAGTGTAGGGGTTTGGGGGCGGGGGTAGTGTAGGGGTTTGGGGGCGGGGGTAGTGTAGGGGTTGGGGCGGGGGTAGTGTAGGGGTTGGGGCGGGTGTAGTGTAGGGGTTGGGGCGGGTGTAGTGTAGGGGTTGGGGCGGGGGTAGTGTAGGGGTTGGGGGCGGGGTTAGTGTAGGGGTTGGGGGCGGGGGTAGGAGGTTAGGTGCTGGGGGTCCGGGTTAGGGTAGGGGCTGGGGGTCGTGTGTAGGTTAGGGTTTGGGCGTCGGAGATAGGGGAGGGGTTGGGGTCGTGTGTAGGTTAGTGGATGGGTGTCGGGAGTAGTGTAGGGGTTGGGTTCGGGTGTTGGGTAGGGGTTGGGGTCGGGTGTTGGGTAGGGGTTGGGGTCGGGTGTTGGGTAGGGGTTGTGCGTCGGAGATAGGGTAGGGGTTGGGCGTCGGAGATAGGGTAGGGGTTGGGCGTCGGAGATAGGGTAGGGTTTTGGCGTCGGGGGTATGGTAGGGGTTGGGTGTCGGATAGGATATGGGTTGGGTGTCGGAGATAGTATAGGGGTTGGGGTCGGAGATAGGGTAGGGGTTGTGTGTCGGATAGGGTAGGGGTTGGGCGTCGGATAGGGTAGGGGTTTGGGCGTCGGATAGGGTAGGGGTTGGGCGTCGGAGATAGGGTAGGGTTGGGGCGTCGGAGATAGGGTAGGGGTTGGGCGTCGGAGATAGGGTAGGGGTTGGGCGTCGGAGATAGGGTAGGGGTTGGGCGTCGGAGATAGGGTAGGGGTTGGGCGTCGGAGATAGGGTAGGGGTTGGGCGTCGGAGATAGGGTAGGGGTTGGGCGTCGGAGATAGGGTAGGGGTTGGGCGTCGGAGATAGGGTAGGGGTTGGGCGTCGGAGATAGGGTAGGGGTTGGGCGTCGGAGATAGGGTAGGGGTTGGGCGTCGGAGATAGGGTAGGGGTTGGGCGTCGGAGATAGGGTATTGGTTGGGCGTCGGAGATAGGGTAGGGATAGGGTAGGGGTTGGGCGTCGGAGATAGGGTAGGGGTTGGGCGTCGGAGATAGGGTAGGGGTTGGGCGTCGGAGATAGGGTAGGGGTTGGGCGTCGGAGATAGGGTAGGGGTTGGGCGTCGGAGATATGGTAGGGGTTGGGCGTCGGAGATAGGGTAGGGGTTGGGCGTCGGAGATAGGGTAGGGTTTTGGCGTCGGAGATAGGGTAGGGTTTTGGCGTCGGGGGTATGGTAGGGGTTGGGTGTCGGATAGGATATGGGTTGGGTGTCGGAGATAGTGTAGGGGTTGGGGTCGGAGATAGGGTAGGGGTTGTGTGTCGGATAGGGTTGGGGTTAGGCGTTGGAGATAGGGAAGGGGTTGTAGTGTCGGATAGTGTAGGGGTCGGGGGCCGGGGTCGTGTAGGGGCTGGGGGTCGGGGATAGGGTAGGGGCTGGGGGTCGGGGATAGGGTAGGGGCTGGGGGTCGGGGATAGGGTAGGGGCTGGGGGTCGGGGATAGGGTAGGGGCTGGGGGTCGGGGATAGGGTAGGGGCTGGGGGCCGGGGTAGTGTAGGGGTCGGGGGCCGGGGTAGTGTAGGGGCTGGGTGTCGGGGATAGGGTAGGGGTTGGGGTCGGAGGTTAGGTGCTGGGGGTCCGGGTTAGGGTAGGGGCTGGGGGTCGTGTGTAGGTTAGGGTTTGGGCGTCGGAGATAGGGGAGGGGTTGGGGTCGTGTGTAGGTTAGTGGATGGGTGTCGGGAGTAGTGTAGGGGTTGGGTTCGGGTGTTGGGTAGGGGTTGGGGTCGGGTGTTGGGTAGGGGTTGGGCGTCGGAGGTTTGGTAGGGGTTGGGCGTCGGGGGTTTGGTAGGGGTTGGGCGTCGGGGGTTTGGTAGGGGTTGGGCGTCGGGGGTTTGGTAGGGGTTGGGTGTCGGGGGTTTGGTAGGGGTTGGGTGTCGGGGGTTTGGTAGGGGTTGGGTGTCGGGGGTTTGGTAGGGGTTGGGGTCGGAGATAGGGTAGGTGTTGTGTGTCGGATAGGGTAGGGGTTGGGGTCGTGTGTAGTGTAGGGGTTCGGCGTTGGAGATAGGGTAGGGGTTGTAGTGTCGGATAGTGTAGGGGTTTGGGGGCGGGGGTAGTGTAGGGGTTTGGGGGCGGGGGTAGTGTAGGGGTTTGGGGGCGGGGGTAGTGTAGGGGTTTGGGGGCGGGGTAGTGTAGGGGTTTGGGGGCGGGGGTAGTGTAGGGGTTTGGGGGCGGGGGTAGTGTAGGGGTTTGGGGGCGGGGGTAGTGTAGGGGTTTGGGGGCGGGGGTAGTGTAGGGGTTTGGTGGCGGGGGTAGTGTAGGGGTTGGGGCGGGGGTAGTGTAAGGGTTGGGGCGGGTGTAGTGTAAGGGTTGGGGCGGGTGTAGTGTAGGGGTTGGGGCGGGGGTAGTGTAGGGGTTGGGGCGGGGGTAGTGTAGGGGTTGGGGGCGGGGGTAGTGTAGGGGTTGGGGGCGGGGGTAGTGTAGGGGTTGGGGGCGGGGGTAGTGTAGGGGTTGGGGGCGCGGATAGGGTAGGTGTTGGGGGCGCGGATAGGGTAGGGGTTGGGGGCGCGGATAGGGTAGGGGTTGGGGGTCGGATAGGGTAGGGGTTGGGGGTCGGATAGGGTAGGGGTTGGGGGTCGGATAGGGTAGGGGTTGGAGGTCGGATAGGGTAGGGGTTGGGGGTCGGATAGGGTAGGGGTTGGGGGTCGGATAGGGTAGGGGTTGGGGGTCGGATAGGGTAGGGGTTGGGGGTCGGATAGGGTAGGGGTTGGGGGTCGGATAGGGTAGGGGTTGGGGGTCGGGGCTAGGGTAGGGGCTGGGGGTCGGGGGTATGGTAGGGGTTGGGTGTCGGATAGGATATGGGTTGGGTGTCGGAGATAGTGTAGGGGTTGGGGTCGGAGATAGGGTAGGGGTTGTGTGTCGGATAGGGTTGGGGTTAGGCGTTGGAGATAGGGAAGGGGTTGTAGTGTCGGATAGTGTAGGGGTCGGGGGCCGGGGTAGTGTAGGGGTCGGGGGCCGGGGTAGTGTAGGGGCTGGGTGTCGGGGATAGGGTAGGGGTTGGGGGTAGGAGGTTAGGTGCTGGGGGTCCGGGTTAGGGTAGGGGCTGGGGGTCGTGTGTAGGTTAGGGTTTGGGCGTCGGAGATAGGGGAGGGGTTGGGGTCGAGTGTAGGTTAGTGGATGGGTGTCGGGAGTAGTGTAGGGGTTGGGTTCGGGTGTTGGGTAGTAGGGGTTGGGGTCGGGTGTTGGGTAGGGGTTGGGCGTCGGAGGTTTGGTAGGGGTTGGGCGTCGGAGGTTTGGTAGGGGTTGGGCGTCGGGGGTTTGGTAGGGGTTGGGTGTCGGGGGTTTGGTAGGGGTTGGGTGTCGGGGGTTTGGTAGGGGTTGGGGTCGGAGATAGGGTAGGTGTTGTGTGTCGGATAGGGTAGGAGTTGGGGTCGTGTGTAGTGTAGGGGTTCGGCGTTGGAGATAGGGTAGGGGTTGTGGTGTCGGATAGTGTAGGGGTTGGGGGCGGGGGTAGTGTAGGGGTTTGGGGGCGGGGGTAGTGTAGGGGTTTGGGGGCGGGGGTAATGTAGGGGTTTGGGGGCGGGGGTAATGTAGGGGTTTGGGGGCGGGGGTAATGTAGGGGTTTGGGGGCGGGGGTAGTGTAGGGGTTGGGGCGGGTGTAGTGTAGGGGTTGGGGCGGGGGTAGTGTAGGGGTTGGGGCGGGGGTAGTGTAGGGGTTGGGGCGGGGGTAGTGTAGGGGTTGGGGCGGGGGTAGTGTAGGGGTTGGGGCGGGGGTAGTGTAGGGGTTGGGGCGGGGGTAGTGTAGGGGTTGGGGCGGGGGTAGTGTAGGGGTTGGGGGCGGGGGTAGTGTAGGGGTTGGGGGCGGGGGTAGTGTAGGGGTTGGGGGCGGGGGTAGTGTAGGGGTTGGGGGCGGGGGTAGTGTAGGGGTTGGGGGCGGGGGTAGTGTAGGGGTTGGGGGCGGGGGTAGTGTAGGGGTTGGTGGCGCCGATAGGGTAGGTGTTGGGGGCGCGGATAGGGTAGGGGTTGGGGGCGCGGATAGGGTAGGGGTTGGGGGCGCGGATAGGGTAGGGGTTGGGGGCGCGGATAGGGTAGGGGTTGGGGGCGCGGATAGGGTAGGGGTTGGGGGTCGGATAGGGTAGGGGTTGGGGGTCGGATAGGGTAGGGGTTGGGGGTCGGATAGGGTAGGGGTTGGGGGTCGGATAGGGTAGGGGTTGGGGGTCGGATAGGGTAGGGGTTGGGGGTCGGATAGGGTAGGGGTTGGGGGTCGGGGGTTTGGTAGGGGTTGGGTGTCGGGGGTTTGGTAGGGGTTGGGCGTCGGAGATAGGGTAGGGGTTGGGCGTCGGAGATAGGGTAGGGGTTGGGCGTCGGAGATAGGGTAGGGGTTGGGCGTCGGAGATAGGGTAGGGGTTGGAGATAGTGTAGAGGTTGGGTGTCGGGGAATGGGTAGGGGTTGGGGGTAGGAGGGTAGGTGCTGGGGGTCGTGTGTAGGTTAGGGCTTGGGTGTCGGGTGTAGGGTAGGTGTTGGGTGTCGGGGGTAGGGTAGGTGTTGGGTGTCGGGGGTAGGGTAGGGTAGGGGTTGGGTGTCGGGGGGAGTGTAGGGTAGGGGTTGGGTGTCGGGGGGAGGGTAGGGTAGGGGTTGGGCGTCGGAGATAGGGTAGGGGTTGGGCGTCGGAGATAGGGTAGGGGTTGGGCGTCGGAGATAGGGTAGGGGTTGTAGTGTCGGATAGTGTAGGGGTTGGGGCGGGGGTAGTGTAGGGGTTGGGGGCGGGGGTAGTGTAGGGGTTGGGGGCGGGGGTAGTGTAGGGGTTGGGGGCGGGGGTAGTGTAGGGGTTGGGGGCGGGGGTAGTGTAGGGGTTGGGGGCGGGGGTAGTGTAGGGGTTGGGGGCGGGGGTAGTGTAGGGGTTGGGGGCGGGGGTAGTGTAGGGGTTGGGGGCGGGGGTAGTGTAGGGGTTGGGGGCGGGGGTAGTGTAGGGGTTGGGGGCGGGGGTAGTGTAGGGGTTGGGGGCGGGGGTAGTGTAGGGGTTGGTGGCGCCGATAGGGTAGGTGTTGGGGGCGCGGATAGGGTAGGGGTTGGGGGCGCGGATAGGGTAGGGGTTGGGGGCGCGGATAGGGTAGGGGTTGGGGGCGCGGATAGGGTAGGGGTTGGGGGTCGGATAGGGTAGGGGTTGGGGGTCGGATAGGGTAGGGGTTGGGGGTCGGATAGGGTAGGGGTTGGGGGTCGGATAGGGTAGGGGTTGGGGGTCGGGGGTTTGGTAGGGGTTGGGTGTCGGGGGTTTGGTAGGGGTTGGGCGTCGGAGATAGGGTAGGGGTTGGGCGTCGGAGATAGGGTAGGGGTTGGGCGTCGGAGATAGGGTAGGGGTTGGAGATAGTGTAGAGGTTGGGTGTCGGGGAATGGGTAGGGGTTGGGGGTAGGAGGGTAGGTGCTGGGGGTCGTGTGTAGGTTAGGGCTTGGGTGTCGGGTGTAGGGTAGGTGTTGGGTGTCGGGGGTAGGGTAGGTGTTGGGTGTCGGGGGTAGGGTAGGGTAGGGGTTGGGTGTCGGGGGGAGTGTAGGGTAGGGGTTGGGTGTCGGGGGGAGGGTAGGGTAGGGGTTGGGTGTCGGGGATAGGGTAGGGGTTGGGCGTCGGAGATAGGGTAGGGGTTGGGCGTCGGAGATAGGGTAGGGGTTGGGCGTCGGAGATAGGGTAGGGGTTGGGCGTCGGAGATAGGGTAGGGGTTGGGCGTCGGAGATAGGGTAGGGGTTGGGCGTCGGAGATAGGGTAGGGGTTGGGCGTCGGAGATAGGGTAGGGGTTGGGCGTCGGAGATAGGGTAGGGGTTGGGCGTCGGAGATAGGGTAGGGGTTGGGCGTCGGAGATAGGGTAGGGGTTGGGCGTCGGAGATAGGGTAGGGGTTGGGCGTCGGAGATAGGGTAGGGGTTGGGCGTCGGAGATAGGGTAGGGGTTGGGCGTCGGAGATAGGGTAGGGGTTGGGCGTCGGAGATAGGGTAGGGTTTTGGCGTCGGAGATAGGGTAGGGTTTTGGCGTCGGGGGTATGGTAGGGGTTGGGTGTCGGATAGGATATGGGTTGGGTGTCGGAGATAGTGTAGGGGTTGGGGTCGGAGATAGTGTAGGGGTTGGGGTCGGAGATAGGGTAGGGGTTGGGGTCGGAGATAGGGTAGGGGTTGGGGTCGGAGATAGGGTAGGGGTTGGGGTCGGAGATAGGGTAGGGGTTGGGGTCGGAGATAGGGTAGGGGTTGTGTGTCGGATAGGGTTGGGGTTAGGCGTTGAAGATAGGGAAGGGGTTGTAGTGTCGGATAGTGTAGGGGTCGGGGGCCGGGGTAGTGTAGGGGTCGGGGGCCGGGGTAGTGTAGGGGCTGGGGGTCGGGGATAGGGTAGGGGCTGGGGGTCGGGGATAGGGTAGGGGCTGGGGGTCGGGGATAGGGTAGGGGCTGGGGGTCGGGGATAGGGTAGGGGCTGGGTTCGGAGATAGGGTAGGGGCTGGGTTCGGAGATAGGGTAGAGGTTGGCGATAGTGTAGGAGTTGGGTGTGGGGGATAGGGTAGGGGTTGGGGGTAGGAGGTTAGGTGCTGGGGGTCCGGGTTAGGGTAGGGGCTGGGGGTCCGGGTTATGGTAGGGGCTGGGGGTCGTGTGTAGGTTAGGGTTTTGGCGTCGGAGATAAGGTAGGGGTTGGGGACGTGTGTAGGTTAGTGGATGGGTGTCGGGAGTAGTGTAGGGGTTGGGGTCGGGAGTAGTGTAGGGGTTGGGGTCGGGAGTAGTGTAGGGGTTGGGGTCGGGTGTTGGGTAGGGGTTGGGGTCGGGTGTTGGGTAGGGGTTGTGTGTCGGGGGTTTGGTAGGGGTTGGGTGTCGGGGGTTTGGTAGGGGTTGGGCGTCGGGGGTTTGGTAGGGGTTGGGCGTCGGGGGTTTGGTAGGGGTTGGGCGTCGGGGGTTTGGTAGGGGTTGGGCGTCGGGGGTTTGGTAGGGGTTGGGCGTCGGGGGTTTGGTAGGGGTTGGGCGTCGGGGGTTTGGTAGGGATTGGGCGTCGGGGGTTTGGTAGGGGTTGGGCGTCGGGGGTTTGGTAGGGGTTGGGCGTCGGGGGTTTGGTAGGGGTTGGGCGTCGGGGGTTTGGTAGGGGTTGGGCGTCGGGGGTTTGGTAGGGGTTGGGCGTCGGGGGTTTGGTAGGGGTTGGGCGTCGGGGGTTTGGTAGGGGTTGGGCGTCGTGGGTTTGGTAGGGGTTGGGGTCGGAGATAGGGTAGGTGTTGTGTGTCGGATAGGGTAGGGGTTGGGGTCGTGTGTAGTGTAGGGGTTCGGCGTTGGAGATAGGGTAGGGGTTGTAGTGTCGGATAGTGTAGGGGTTGGGGCGGGGGTAGTGTAGGGGTTGGGGGCGGGGGTAGTTTAGGGGTTGGGGGCGGGGGTAGTGTAGGGGTTGGGGGCGGGGGTAGTGTAGGGGTTGGGGGCGGGGGTAGTGTAGGGGTTGGGGGCGGGGGTAGTGTAGGGGTTGGGGGCGGGGGTAGTGTAGGGGTTGGGGGCGGGGGTAGTGCAGGGGTTGGGGGTCGGAGGTTTGGTAGGGGTTGGGTGTCGGGGGTTTGGTAGGGGTTGGGTGTCGGGGGTTTGGTAGGGGTTGGGTGTCGGGGGTTTGGTAGGGGTTGGGTGTCGGGGGTTTGGTAGGGGTTGGGTGTCGGGGGTTTGGTAGGGGTTGGGTGTCGGGGGTTTGGTAGGGGTTGGGTGTCGGGGGTTTGGTAGGGGTTGGGTGTCGGGGGTTTGGTAGGGGTTGGGTGTCGGGGGTTTGGTAGGGGTTGGGTGTCGGGGGTTTGGTAGGGGTTGGGTGTCGGGGGTTTGGTAGGGGTTGGGTGTCGGGGGTTTGGTAGGGGTTGGGTGTCGGGGGTTTGGTAGGGGTTGGGTGTCGGGGGTTTGGTAGGGGTTGGGTGTCGGGGGTTTGGTAGGGGTTGGGTGTCGGGGGTAGTGTAGGGGTTGGGTGTCGGGGGTAGTGTAGGGGTTGGGTGTCGGGGGTAGTGTAGGGGTTGGGTGTCGGGGGTAGTGTAGGGGTTGGGTGTCGGGGGTAGTGTAGGGGTTGGGTGTCGGGGGTAGTGTAGGGGTTGGGTGTCGGGGGTAGTGTAGGGGTTGGGTGTCGGGGGTAGTGTAGGGGTTGGGTGTCGGGGGTTTGGTAGGGGTTGGGCGTCGGGGGTTTGGTAGGGGTTGGGCGTCGGGGGTTTGGTAGGGGTTGGGCGTCGGATAGGGTAGGGGTTGTGTGTCGGATAGGGTAGGGGTCGGGGCTGGGGCTCCGAATTAGGGTCGGGGCTGGGGCTCCGAATTAGGGTCGGGGCTGGGGCTCCGAATTAGGGTCGGGGCTGGGGCTCCGAATTAGGGTCGGGGCTGGGGCTCCGAATTAGGGTCGGGGCTGGGGCTCCGAATTAGGGTCGGGGCTGGGGCTCCGAATTAGGGTCGGGGCTGGGGCTCCGAATTAGGGTCGGGGCTGGGGCTCCGAATTAGGGTCGGGGCTGGGGCTCCGAATTAGGGTCGGGGCTGGGGCTCCGAATTAGGGTCGGGGCTGGGGCTCCGAATTAGGGTCGGGGCTGGGGCTCCGAATTAGGGTCGGGGCTGGGGCTCCGAATTAGGGTCGGGGCTGGGGCTCCGAATTAGGGTCGGGGCTGGGGCTCCGAATTAGGGTCGGGGCTGGGGCTCCGAATTAGGGTCGGGGCTGGGGCTCCGAATTAGGGTCGGGGCTGGGGCTCCGAATTAGGGTCGGGGCTGGGGCTCCGAATTAGGGTCGGGGCTGGGGCTCCGAATTAGGGTCGGGGCTGGGGCTCCGAATTAGGGTCGGGGCTGGGGCTCCGAATTAGGGTCGGGGCTGGGGCTCCGAATTAGGGTCGGGGCTGGGGCTCCGAATTAGGGTCGGGGCTGGGGCTCCGAATTAGGGTCGGGGCTGGGGCTCCGAATTAGGGTCGGGGCTGGGGCTCCGAATTAGGGTCGGGGCTGGGGCTCCGAATTAGGGTCGGGGCTGGGGCTCCGAATTAGGGTCGGGGCTGGGGCTCCGAATTAGGGTCGGGGCTGGGGCTCCGAATTAGGGTCGGGGCTGGGGCTCCGAATTACGGTCGGGGCTGGGGCTCCGAATTAGGGTCGGGGCTGGGGCTCCGAATTAGGGTCGGGGCTGGGGCTCCGAATTAGGGTCGGGGCTGGGGCTCCGAATTACGGTCGGGGCTGGGGCTCCGAATTACGGTCGGGGCTGGGGCTCCGAATTAGGGTCGGGGCTGGGGCTCCGAATTAGGGTCGGGGCTGGGGCTCCGAATTAGGGTCGGGGCTGGGGCTCCGAATTAGGGTCGGGGCTGGGGCTCCGAATTAGGGTCGGGGCTGGGGCTCCGAATTAGGGTCGGGGCTGGGGCTCCGAATTAGGGTCGGGGCTGGGGCTCCGAATTAGGGTCGGGGCTGGGGCTCCGAATTAGGGTCGGGGCTGGGGCTCCGAATTAGGGTCGGGGCTGGGGGTCCGAATTAGGGTCGGGGCTGGGGGTCCGAATTAGGGTCGGGGCTGGGGGTCCGAATTAGGGTCGGGGCTGGGGGTCCGAATTAGGGTCGGGGTTGGGGTTCTGAATTAGGGTCGGGGTTGGGGGTCGGAATTAGGGTCGGGGATGGGGGTCGGAATTAGGGTCGGGGTTGGGGGTCGGAATTAGGGTCGGGGTTGGGGGTCGGAATTAGGGTAGGGGTTGGGGTTGGGGATAGTGTAGGGGTTGAGTGTTGGGGATAGGGTAGGGGATGTCGGTCGGTGGTAGGGTGGGGATTGGGTGTCGGAGATAGGTTTGGGGTTGGGGTTAGGGTTGGGGTTAGGGTAGGGGTTGAGGGTTGGGGATAGGGTAGGGGTTGAGGGTAGGGTAGGGGATGGCGGTCGGGGGTAGGGTGGGGATTGGGGGTCGGAGATAGAGTAGGGGTTGGGGTTCGGAGATAGGGTAGGGGCTGGAGATGGGGTAGATGTTGCGGGACGGGCACAGGGTAGGGGCTGGGGGTCGGTGGTAGGGTGGGGATTGGGGGTCGGAAATAGAGTAGGGGTTGGGTGCGGAGATAGGGTAGGGGTTGAGGTTGGGGATAGGGTAGGGGTTGAGGGTTGGGGATAGGGTAGGGGTTGAGGGTAGGGTAGGGGCTGGGGGTCGGAGATAGGGTAGGTGTTCCGGTCAGGGGAAGGGTAGGGATTGGGGGTCGGGGATAGTAGGGGTTGGGTGTCGGAGATAGGGTAGGGGTTGGGTGTCGGAGATAGGGTAGGGGTTGGGTGTCGGAGATAGGGTAGGGGTTGGGGGTCGGAGATAGGGTAGGGGTTGGGGGTCGGAGATAGGGTAGGGGTTGGGGGCTGAGATAGGGTAGGGGTTGGGGTTCTGAGATAGGGTAGGGGTTCGGGTCAGGGGAAGGGTAGGGGTTGGGGGTCGGAGATAGGGTAGGGGTTGGGGGTCGGAGATAGGGTAGGGGTTGGGGGTCGGAGATAGGGTAGGGGTTGGGGGTCGGAGATAGGGTAGGGGTTGGGTGTCGGAGATAGGGTAGGGGTTGGGTGTCGGAGATAGGGTAGGGGTTGGGTGTCGGAGATAGGGTAGGGGTTGGGGGTCGGAGATAGGGTAGGGGTTGGGGGTCGGAGATAGGGTAGGGGTTGGGGGTCGGAGATAGGGTAGGGGTTGGGGGTCGGAGATAGGGTAGGGGTTGGGGGTCGGAGATAGGGTAGGGGTTGGGGGTCGGAGATAGGGTAGGGGTTGGGGGTCGGAGATAGGGTAGGGGTTGGGGGTCGGAGATAGGGTAGGGGTTGGGGGTCGGAGATAGGGTAGGGGTTGGGGGTCGGAGATAGGGTAGGGGTTGGGGGTCGGAGATAGGGTAGGGGTTGGGGGTCGGAGATAGGGTAGGGGTTGGGGGTCGGAGATAGGGTAGGGGTTGGGGGTCGGAGATAGGGTAAGGGTTGGGGGTCGGAGATAGGGTAAGGGTTGGGGGTCGGAGATCGGGTAGGGGTTGGGGGTCGGAGATAGTGTAGGGGTTGGGGGTCGGAGATAGGGTAGGGGTTGGGGGTCGGAGATAGGGTAGGGGTTGGGGATCGGAGATAGGGTAGGGGTTGGTGGTCGGAGATAGGGTAGGGGTTGGTGGTCGGAGATAGGGTAGTGGTTGTGTTTCGGGGATAGGGTAGGGGATGGGGCGGAATTAGGGTAGGGGTTGGGGTCGGAGATAGGGTAGGTGTGGCGGAATTAGGGTAGGGTTTGGGGTCGGGAATAGGGTAGGGTTTGGGGGTCGGAGGGAGGGGTTGTGGGTCGGGGATAGGGTAGGGGTTGTGGGTCGGAGGGTAGGGTCTGAGGGTCCGG
Source organism: Hypanus sabinus (assembly GCF_030144855.1). Taxonomy (NCBI): domain Eukaryota; kingdom Metazoa; phylum Chordata; class Chondrichthyes; order Myliobatiformes; family Dasyatidae; genus Hypanus; species Hypanus sabinus. Next base: position 888,412 of record NW_026778917.1, on the reverse strand, counting down.
GATAGGGTAGGGGCTGATGGTCGGGGGTAGGGTAGGGGTTGGTGGTCGGGGGTAGGGTAGGGGTTGGAGATAGGGTAGGGGTTGGGGGTTGGCGATAGGTTAGGGGTTGGGGGACGGGGATACGGTAAGGGTTGGGTGTCGGGAGTCGGGTAGGGGTTGGCGGTCGGGAGTAGGGTTGGGGTTGGGGGTCGGGGGTAGCGTTGGGGTTCGTAGGGTAGGGGTTGGGGTTGGGGTTAGCCTAGGGGTTGAGGGTTGGGGATAGGGTAGGGGTTGAGGGTTGGGGTTAGGGTAGGGGTTGAGGGTTGGGGTTAGGGTAGGGGTTGAGGGTTGGGGTTAGGGTAGGGGTTGAGGGTTGAGGTTAGGGTAGGGGTTGAGGGTTGAGGTTAGGGTAGGGGTTGAGGGTTGGGGTTAGGGTAGGGGTTGGGGGTTGGGGATAGGGTAGGGGTTGGGGGTAGAGTAGGGGCTGGCGGTCGGGGGTAGTGTGGGGATTGGGGGTCGGGGATAGAGTAGGGGTTGGCGTTCGGTGATAGGGTAGGGGTTGGAGATAGGGTAGGGGCTGGGGGTCGGGGGTAGGGTGGGGATTGGCATCGGAGGTAGAGTAGGGGTTGGGGGCGGAGATAGGGTAGGGGTTGGGATTCTGAGATAGTGTAGGGGTTCGGGTCAGGGGAAGGGTAGGGGTTGGGGGTTGGGTAGGGGATGGCGGTCGGGGGTAGGGTGGGGATTGGGTGTCGGAGATAGGGTAGGGGTTGGGGTTGGGGTTAGGGTAGGGGTTGAGGGTTGGGGATAGGGTAGGGGTTGAGGGTTGGGAATAGGGTAGGGGTTGAGGGTAGGGTAGCGGATGGCGGTCGGGGGTAGGATGGGGATTGGGGGTCGGAGATAGGGTAGGGGTTGGGGTTCGGAGATAGGGTAGGGGCTGGAGATAGGGTAGATGTTGCGGGACGGGCACAGGATAGGGGCTGGGGGTCGGGGGTAGGGTGGGGATTGGGGGTCGGGGATAGAGTAGGGGTTGAGGTTGGGTAAAGGGTAGGGGTTGAGGGTTGGGTATAGGGTAGGGGTTGAGGGTTGGGTATAGGGTAGGGGTTGAGGGTAGGGTATAGGGTAGGGGTTGAGGGTAGGGTATAGGGTAGGGGTTGAGGGTAGGGTAGGGGCTGGGGGTCGGAGATAGGGTAGGGGTTCCGGTCAGGGGAAGGGTAGGGGTTGGGTGTCGGAGATAGGGTAGGGGTTGGGTGTCGGAGATAGGGTAGGGGTTGGGTGTCGGAGATAGGGTAGGGGTTGGGTGTCGGAGATAGGGTAGGGGTTGGGTGTCGGAGATAGGGTAGGGGTTGGGTGTCGGAGATAGGGTAGGGGTAGGGTGTCGGAGATAGGGTAGGGGTTGGGGGTCGGAGATAGGGTAGGGGTTGGGGGTCGGAGATAGGGTAGGGGTTGGGGGTCGGAGATAGGGTAGGGGTTGGGGGTCGGAGATAGGGTAGGGGTTGGGGGTCGGAGATAGGGTAGGGGTTGGGGGTCGGAGATAGGGTAGGGGTTGGGGGTGGAGATAGGGTAGGGGTTGGGGGTCGGAGATAGGGTAGGGGTTGGGTGTCGGAGATAGGGTAGGGGTTGGGGGTCGGAGATAGGGTAGGGGTTGGGGGTCGGAGATAGGGTAGGGGTTGGTGGTCGTAGATAGGGTAGTGGTTGTGTTTCGGGGATAGGGTAGGGTATGGGGCGGAATTAGGGTAGGGGTTGGGGTGGGAGATAGGGTAGGTGTGGCGGAATTAGGGTAGGGTTTGGGGTCGGGGATAGGGTAGGGTTTGGGGGTCGGAGGGAGTGGTTGTGGGTCGGGGATAGGGTAGGTGTTGTGGGTCGGAGTGTAGGGTCTGAGGGTCGGGGATAGGGTAGGGGCTGATGGTCGGGGGTAGGGTAGGGGTTGGGGGTCGGGAATAGGGTAAGAGTTGGAGATAGGGTAGGGGTTGGGGGTTGGCGATAGGTTAGGGGTTGGGGGACGGGGATACGGTAAGGGTTGGGTGTCGGGAGTCGGGTAGGGGTTGGCGGTCGGGAGTAGGGTTGGGGTTGGGGGTCGGGGTTAGCGTTGGGGTTCGTTGGGTAGGGGTTGGGGTTGGGGTTAGCGTAGGGGTTGGGGTTGGGGTTATGGTAGGGGTTGGGGGTTGGGGATAGGGTAGGGGTTGAGGGTAGAGTAGGGGCTGGCGGTCGGGGGTAGGGTGGGGATTGGGGGTCGGGGATAGAGTAGGGGTTGGCGTTCGGTGATAGGGTAGGGGTTGGAGATAGGGTAGGGGCTGGGGGTCGGGGGTAGGGTGGGGATTGGGGGTCGGAGGTAGAGTAGGGGTTGGGGGCGGAGATAGGGTAGGGGTTGGGGTTCTGAGATAGTGTAGGGGTTCGGGTCACGGGAAGGGTAGGGGTTGGGGTTCGGGTAGGGGATGGCGGTCGGGGGTAGGGTGGGTTTTGGGGGTCGGTGATAGGGTAGGGGTTGTTGTTCGGAGATAGGGTAGGGGCTGGAGATAGGGTAGATGTTGGGGGACGGGGATAGGGTAGGGGCTGGGGGTCGGGTGTTGGGTGGGGATTGGGTGTCGGAGATAGGGTAGGGGTTGAGGGTTGGGGATAGGGTAGGGGTTGAGGGTTGGGGATAGGGTAGGGGTTGAGGGTTGGGGATAGGGTAGGGGTTGAGGGTTGGGGATAGGGGATGGCGGTCGGGGGTAGGGTGGGGATAGGGGATGGCGGTCGGGGGTAGGGTGGGGATTGGGGGTCGGAGATAGGGTAGGGGTTGGGGTTCGGAGATAGGGTAGGGGCTGGAGATAGGGTAGATGTTGCGGGACGGGCACAGGATAGGGGCTGGGGGTCGGGGGTAGGGTGGGGATTGGGGGTCGGGGATAGAGTAGGGGTTGAGGTTGGGGATAGGGTAGGGGTTGAGGGTTGGGTATAGGGTAGGGGTTGAGGGTAGGGTAGGGGCTGGGGATCGGAGATAGGGTAGGGGTTCCGGTCAGGGGAAGGGTAGGGATTGGGGGTCGGGGATAGTAGGGGTTGGGTGTCGGAGATAGGGTAGGGGTTGGGTGTCGGAGATAGGGTAGGGGTTGGGGGTCGGAGATAGGGTAGGGGTTGGGGGTCGGAGATAGGGTAGGGGTTGGGGGTCGGAGATAGGGTAGGGGTTGGGGGTCGGAGATAGGGTAGGGGTTGGGGGTCGGAGATAGGGTAGGGGTTCTGGGGTCGGAGATAGGGTAGGGGTTGGGGGTCGGAGATAGGGTAGGGGTTGGGGGTCGGAGATAGGGTAGGGGTTCTGGGGTCGGAGATAGGGTAGGGGTTGGGGGTCGGAGATAGGGTAGGGGTTGGGGGTCGGAGATAGGGTAGGGGTTGGGGGTCGGAGATAGGGTAGGGGTTGGGGGTCGGAGATAGGGTAGGGGTTGGGGGTCGGAGATAGGGTAGGGGTTGGGGGTCGGAGATAGGGTAGGGGTTGGGGGTCGGAGATAGGGTAGGGGTTGGGGGTCGGAGATAGGGTAGGGGTTGGGGGTCGGAGATAGGGTAGGGGTTGGGGGTCGGAGATAGGGTAGGGGTTGGGGGTCGGAGATAGGGTAGGGGTTGGGGGTCGGAGATAGGGTAGGGGTTGGGGGTCGGAGATAGGGTAGGGGTTGGGGGTCGGAGATAGGGTAGGGGTTGGGGGTCGGAGATAGGGTAGGGGTTGGGGGTCGGAGATAGGGTTGGGGTTGGGGGTCGGAGATAGGGTTGGGGTTGGGGGTCGGAGATAGGGTTGGGGTTGGGGGTCGGAGATAGGGTTGGGGTTGGGGGTCGGAGATAGGGTTGGGGTTGGGGGTCTGAGATAGGGTTGGGGTTGGGGGTCTGAGATAGGGTTGGGGTTGGGGGTCTGAGATAGGGTAGGGGTTGGGGGTCGGAGATAGGGTAGGGGTTGGGGGTCGGAGATAGGGTAGGGGTTGGGGGTCGGAGATAGGGTAGGGGTTGGGGGTCGGAGATAGGGTAGGGGTTGGGGGTCGGAGATAGGGTAGGGGTTGGGGGTCGGAGATAGGGTAGGGGTTGGGGGTCGGAGATAGGGTAGGGGTTGGGGTCGGAGATAGGGTAGGTGTGGCGGAATTAGGGTAGGGTTTGGGGTCGGGGATAGGGTAGGGTTTAGGGGTCGGAGGGAGGGGTTGTGGGTCGGGGATAGGGTAGGGGTTGTGGGTCGGAGGGTAGGGTCTGAGGGTCGGGGATAGGGTAGGGGCTGATGGTCGGGGGTAGGGTAGGGGTTGGGCGTCGGGAATAGGGTAAGAGTTGGAGAGGGTAGGGGTTGGGGGTTGGCGATAGGTTAGGGGTTGGGGGACGGGGATACGGTAAGGGTTGGGTGTCGGGAGTCGGGTAGGGGTTGGCGGTCGGGAGTAGGTTTGGGGTTGGGGTCGGGGGTAGCGTTGGGTTTCGTAGGGTAGGGGTTGGGGTTGGGGTTAGGGTAGGGGTTGGGGTTGGGGTTAGGGTAGGGGTTGGGGTTGGGGATAGGGTAGGGTTTGGGGGTCGGAGGGAGTGGTTGTGGGTCGGGGATAGGGTAGGTGTTGTGGGTCGGAGTGTAGGGTCTGAGGGTCGGGGATAGGGTAGGGGCTGATGGTCGGGGGTAGGGTAGGGGTTGGGGGTTGGGAATAGGGTAAGAGTTGGAGATAGGGTAGGGGTTGGGGGTTGGCGATAGGTTAGGGGTTGGGGGACGGGGATACGGTAAGGGTTGGGTGTCGGGAGTCGGGTAGGGGTTGGCGGTCGGGTGTAGGGTTGGGGTTGGGGGTCGGGGGTAGCGTTGGGGTTCGTTGGGTAGGGGTTGGGGTTGGGGTTAGCGTAGGGGTTGAGGGTTGGGGATAGGGTAGGGGTTGAGGGTTGGGTTTAGGGTAGGGGTTGGGGTTGGGGTTATGGTAGGGGTTGGGGGTTGGGGATAGGGTAGGGGTTGGGGGTAGAGTAGGGGCTGGCGGTCGGGGGTAGGGTGGGGATTGGGGGTCGGGGATAGAGTAGGGGTTGGCGTTCGGTGATAGGGTAGGGGTTGGAGATAGGGTAGGGGCTGGGGGTCGGGGGTAGGGTGGGGATTGGGGGTCGGAGTTAGAGTAGGGGTTGGGGCGGAGATAGGGTAGGGGTTGGGGTTCTGAGATAGTGTAGGGGTTCGGGTCACGGGAAGGGTAGGGGTTGGGGTTCGGGTAGGGGATGGCGGTCGGGGGTAGGGTGGGTTTTGGGGGTCGGTGATAGGGTAGGGGTTGTTGTTCGGAGATAGGGTAGGGGCTGGAGATAGGGTAGATGTTGGGGGACGGGGATAGGGTAGGGGCTGGGGGTCGGGTGTAGGGTGGGGATTGGGTGTCGGAGATAGGGTAGGGGTTGGGGTTGGGGTTAGGGTAGGGGTTGAGGGTTGGGGATAGGGTAGGGGTTGAGGGTTGGGGATAGGGTAGGGGTTGAGGGTTGGGGATAGGGTAGGGGTTGAGGGTTGGGGATAGGGGGTTGGGGATAGGGTAGGGGTGAGGGTTGGGGATAGGGTAGGGGTTGAGGGTTGGGGATAGGGTAGGGTTGAGGGTTGGGGATAGGGATGGCGGTCGGGGGTAGGGTGGGGATAGGGGATGGCGGTCGGGGGTAGGGTGGGGATTGGGGGTCGGAGATAGGGTAGGGGTTGGGGTTCGGAGATAGGGTAGGGGCTGGAGATAGGGTAGATGTTGCGGGACGGGCACAGGATAAGGGCTGGGGGTCGGGGGTAGGGTGGGATGGGGGTCGGGGATAGAGTAGGGGTTGAGGTTGGGGATAGGGTAGAGGTTGAGGGTTGGGTATAGGGTAGGGGTTGAGGGTAGGGTAGGGGCTGGGGATCGGAGATAGGGTAGGGGTTCCGGTCAGGGGAAGGGTAGGGATTGGGGGTCGGGGATAGTAGGGGTTGGGTGTCGGAGATAGGGTAGGGGTTGGGGGTCGGAGATAGGGTAGGGGTTGGGGGTCGGAGATAGGGTAGGGGTTGGGGGTCGGAGATAGGGTAGGGGTTGGGGGTCGGAGATAGGGTAGGGGTTGGGGGTCGGAGATAGGGTAGGGGTTGGGGGTCGGAGATAGGGTAGGGGTTGGGGTCGGAGATAGGGTAGGGGTTCTGGGGTCGGAGATAGGGTAGGGGTTGGGGGTCGGAGATAGGGTAGGGGTTGGGGGTCGGAGATAGGGTAGGGGTTGGGGGTCGGAGATAGGGTAGGGGTTGGGGGTCGGAGATAGGGTAGGGGTTGGGGGTCGGAGATAGGGTAGGGGTTGGGGGTCGGAGATAGGGTAGGGGTTGGGGGTCGGAGATAGGGTAGGGGTTGGGGGTCGGAGATAGGGTAGGGTTGGGGGTCGGAGATAGGGTAGGGGTTGGGGGTCGGAGATAGGGTAGGGGTTGGGGGTCGGAGATAGGGTAGGGGTTGGGGGTCGGAGATAGGGTAGGGTTGGGGGTCGGAGATAGGGTAGGGGTTGGGGGTCGGAGATAGGGTAGGGGTTGGGGGTCGGAGATAGGGTAGGGGTTGGGGTCGGAGATAGGGTAGGGTTGGGGTCGGAGATAGGGTAGGGTTGGGGGTCGGAGATAGTGTAGGTGATGGGCGGAATTAGGGTAGGGGTTGGGAGTCGGGTGTAAGGTAGGGGCTGGGTTTCGGGGGTAGGATAGGGTTTGGGGTCGGAGGTAGGGTAGGGGTTGGGGTTGGGGTTAGGGTAGTGGTTGAGGGTTGGGGATAGGGTAGGGGTTGAGGGTAGGGTAGATGTTGGGGGACGGGGATAGGGTAGGGGCTGGGGTCGGGGGTAGAGTAGGGGTTGGAGGTCGGAGATAGAGTAGGGGTTGGGGTTCTGAGATAGGGTTGGGGTTGGGGGTCGTGGTAGGGTAGGGGTTGGGTGTCGGGATAGGGTAGGGGTTGGGTGTCGGGGATAGGGTAGGGGTTGGGTGTCGGGGGTAGGGTAGGGGTTGGGGGTCGGAGATAGGGTAGGGGTTGGGGGTCGGAGATAGTGTAGGGGATGGGGCGGAATTAGGGTAGGGGTTGGGGTCGGAGATAGGGTAGGTGATGGGCGGAATTAGGGTAGGAGTTGGGGTCGGGGATAGGGTAGGGTTTGGGGGTCGGAGGGAGTGGTTGTGGGTCGGGGATAGGGTAGGGGTTGGGGGTCGGAGATAGGGTAGGGGTTGGGGTCGGAGATAGGGTAGGGGTTGGGGTCGGAGATAGGGTAGGGGTTGGGGGTCGGAGATAGGGTAGGGGTTGGGGGTCGGAGATAGAGTAGGGGTTGGGGGTCGGAGATAGTGTAGGGGATGGGGCGGAATTAGGGTAGGGGTTGGGAGTCGGGTGTAAGGTAGGGGCTGGGTTTCGGGGTAGGATAGGGTTTGGGGTCGGAGGTAGGGTAGGGGTTGGGGTTGGGGTTAGGGTAGTGGTTGAGGGTTGGGGATAGGGTAGGGGTTGAGGGTAGGGTAGATGTTGGGGGACGGGGATAGGGTAGGGGCTGGGGGTCGGGGGTAGAGTAGGGGTTGGAGGTCGGAGATAGAGTAGGGGTTGGGGTTCTGAGATAGGGTTGGGGTTGGGGGTCGTGGGTAGGTAGGGGTTGGGTGTCGGGGATAGGGTAGGGGTTGGGTGTCGGGGATAGGGTAGGGGTTGGGTGTCGGGGGTAGGGTAGGGGTTGGGGGTCGGAGATAGGGTAGGGGTTGGGGGTCGGAGATAGTGTAGGGGATGGGGCGGAATTAGGGTAGGGGTTGGGGTCGGAGATAGGGTAGGTGATGGGGCGGAATTAGGGTAGGAGTTGGGGTCGGGGATAGGGTAGGGTTTGGGGGTCGGAGGGAGTGGTTGTGGGTCGGGGATAGGGTAGGGGTTGTGGGTCGGAGGGTAGGGGCTGAGGGTCGGGATAGGGTAGGGGCTGATGGTCGGGGGTAGGGTAAGGGTTGGGGTCGGGAATAGGGTAAGAGTTGGAGATAGGGTAGGGGTTGGGGGTTGGCGACAGGTTAGGGGTTGGGGACGGGGATACGGTAAGGGTTGTGTGTCGGGAGTTGGGTAGGGGTTGGCGGTCGGGAGTAGGGTTGGAGTTGGGTGTCGGGGGTAGGGTTGGGTTGGGGTTCGGAGAAAGGGTAGGTGTTGGGGTCGGGGGTAGGGTTGGGGTTGGGTGTCGGGGTAGCGTTGGGGTTCGTAGGGTAGGGGTTGGGGTTGGGGTTAGCGTAGGGGTTGAGGGTTGGGGATAGGGTAGGGGTTGAGGGTTGGGGTTAGGGTAGGGGTTGGGGTTGGGGTTAGGGTAGGGGTTGGGGGTAGGGGATAGGGTAGGGTTGGGGGTTGGGGATAGGGTAGGGTTTGGGGGTAGAGTAGGGGCTGCGGTCGGGGGTAGGGTGGGGATTGGGGGTCGGGGATAGAGTAGGGGTTGGCGTTCGGTGATAGGGTAGGGGCTGGAGGTCGGGGGTAGGGTGGGGATTGGTGGTCGGAGGTAGAGTAGGGGTTGGGGGCTGAGATAGGGTAGGGGTTGGGGGCTGAGATAGGGTAGGGGTTGGGGTTCTGAGATAGGGTAGGGGTTCGGGTCAGGGAAGGGTAGGGGTTGGGGGTCGGAGATAGGGTAGGGGTTGGGGGTCGGAGATAGGGTAGGGGTTGGGGGTAGGAGATAGGGTAGGGGTTGGGGGTCGGAGATAGGGTAGGGGTTGGGGGTCGGAGATAGGGTAGGGGTTGGGGGTCGGAGATAGGGTAGGGGTTGGGGGTCGGAGATAGGGTAGGGGTTGGGGGTCGGAGATAGGGTAGGGGTTGGGGGTCGGAGATAGGGTAGGGGTTGGGGGTCGGAGATAGGGTAGGGGTTGGGGGTCGGAGATAGGGTAGGGGTTGGGGGTCGGAGATAGGGTAGGGGTTGGGGGTCGGAGATAGGGTAGGGGTTGGGGGTCGGAGATAGGGTAGGGGTTGGGGGTCGGAGGTAGGGTAGGGGTTGGGGGTCGGAGATAGGGTAGGGGCTGGAGGTCGGGGGTAGGGTGGGGATTGGGGGTCGGAGGTAGAGTAGGGGTTGGGGTTCTGAGATAGGGTAGGGGTTCGGGTCAGGGGAAGGGTAGGGTTTGGGGGTCGGAGATAGGGTAGGGGTTGGGGGTCGGAGATAGGGTAGGGGTTGGGGGTCGGAGATAGGGTAGGGGTTGGGGGTCGGAGATAGGGTAGGGGTTGGGGGTCGGAGATAGGGTAGGGGTTGGGGGTCGGAGATAGGGTAGGGGTTGGGGGTCGGAGATAGGGTAGGGGTTGGGGGTCGGAGATAGGGTAGGGGTTGGGGTCGGAGATAGGGTAGGGGTTGGGGGTCGGAGATAGGGTAGCGGTGGGGCGGAATTTGGGTAGGGGTTGGGTGTCGGGGATAGTGTAGGTGTTGGGTCGGAGATAGGTTAGAGGATGGGGCGGAATTAGGGTAGGGGTTGGGAGTCGTGTGTAAGGTAGGGGCTGGGTTTCGGGGGTAGGATAGGGTTTGGGGGTCGGAGGTAGGGTAGGGGTTGGGGTTGGGGTTAGGGTAGTGGTTGAGGGTTGGGGATAGGGTAGGGGTTGAGGGTAGGGTAGGGGATGGTAGTCGGTGGTAGGGTGGGGTTTGGGGGTCGGAGATAGGGTAGGGGTTGTGGTTCGGAGATAGGGTAGGGGTTGGAGATAGGGTAGATGTTGGGGGACGGGATAGGGTAGGGGCTGGGGGTCGGGGTAGAGTAGGGGTTGGAGGTCGGAGATAGAGTAGGGGTTGGGGTTCTGAGATAGGGTTGGGGTTGGGGGTCGTGGGTAGGGTAGGGTTGGGTGTCGGGGATAGGGTAGGGGTTGGGTGTCGGGGATAGGGTAGCGGTTGGGTGTCGGGGATAGGGTAGGGGTTGGGTGTCGGGGATAGGGTAGGGGTTGGGTGTCGGGATAGGGTAGGGGTTGGGTGTCGGGGATAGGGTAGGGGTTGGGTGTCGGGGATAGGGTAGGGGTTGGGTGTCGGGGATAGGGTAGGGGTTGGGTGTCGGGGATAGGGTAGGGTTTGGGTCGGAATTAGGTTAGGGGTTGGGGTCGGGGATAGCGTAGTGGCTGGGGTCGGGGATAGGCTAGGGGTTGGGCGTCGGGGTAGGGTAGGGGTTGGGCGTCGGGGGTAGGGTAGGGGTTGGGCGTCGGGGGTAGGGTAGGGGTTGGGCGTCGGGGGTAGGGTAGGGGTTGGGCGTCGGGGGTAGGGTAGGGGTTGGGCGTCGGGGTAGGGTAGGAGTTGGGGGTCGGAGATAGGGTAGGGGTTGGGGGTCGGAGATAGGGTAGGGGTTGGGGGTCGGAGATAGGGTAGGGGTTGGGGGTCGGAGATAGGGTAGGGGTTGGGGGTCGGAGATAGGGTAGGGGTTGGGGGTCGGAGATAGGGTAGGGGTTGGGGGTCGGAGATAGGGTAGGGGTTGGGGGTCGGAGATAGGGTAGGGGTTGGGGGTCGGAGATAGGGTAGGGGTTGGGGGTCGGAGATAGGGTAGGGGTGGGGCGGAATTTGGGTAGGGGTTGGGTGTCGGGGATAGGGTAGGTGTTGGGGTCAGAGATTGGGTAGAGGATGGGGCGGAATTAGGGTAGGGGTTGGGAGTCGGGTGTAAGGTAGGGGCTGGGTTTCCGGGGTAGGATAGGGTTTGGGGGTCGGAGGTAGGGTTGGGGTTGGGGTTAGGGTAGTGGTTGAGGGTTGGGGATAGGGTAGGGGTTGAGGGTAGGGTAGGGGATGGCAGTCGGGGGTAGGGTGGGTCTGGGGGTCGGAGATAGGGTAGGGGTTGGGGTTCGGAGATAGGGTAGGGGTTGGAGATAGGGTAGATGTTGGGGGACGGGGATAGGGTAGGGGCTGGGGGTCGGGGTAGGGTGGGGATTGGGGGTCGGGGATAGAGTAGGGGTTGGGGGCGGAGATAGAGTAGGGGTTGGGGGTCGGGGATAGAGTAGGGTTGGAGGTCGGGGATAGAGTAGGGGTTGGGGTTCTGAGATAGGGTTGGGGTTGGTGTTCGTGGGTAGGGTAGGGGTTGGGTGTCGGGGATAGGGTAGGGGTTTGGGTCGGAGATAGGGTAAGGGATGGGGCGGAATTAGGTTAGGGGTTGGGGTCGGGGATAGCGTAATGGCTGGGGGTCGGGATAGGGTAGGGGTTGGGGGTCGGGGGTAGGGTAGGGGTTGGGCGTCGGGGGTAGGGTAGGGTTGGGCGTCGGGGTAGGGTAGGGTTGGGCGTCGGGGTAGGGTAGGGGTTGGGCGTCGGGGGTAGGGTAGGGTTGGGCGTCGGGGGTAGGGTAGCGGTTGGGCGTCGGGGTAGGGTAGCGGTTGGGCGTCGGGGGTAGGGTAGCGGTTGGGCGTCGGGGGTAGGGTAGCGGTTGGGCGTCGGGGGTAGGGTAGCGGTTGGGCGTCGGGGTTAGGGTAGGGGTTGGGCGTCGGGGTAGGGTAGGGGTTGGGCGTCGGGGGTAGGGTAGGGTTGGGTGTCGGGGGTAGGGTAGGGGTTGGGTGTCGGGGGTAGGGTACGGATTGGGGTCGGGGGTAGGGGTTGGGGTTCGGAGATAGGTAGGGGTTGGGGTTCGGAGATAGCGTAGGGGTTGGGGTTCGGAGATAGCGTAGGGGTTGGGGGTCGGAGATAGGGTAGGGGATGGGGCGGAATTAGGGTAGGGTTGGGGTCGGAGATAGGGTAGGTGATGGGGCGGAATAGGGTAGGGGTTGGGGTCGGGGATAGGGTAGGGTTTGGGGGTCGGAGGGAGTGGTTGTGGGTCGGGAGAGGGTAGGGGTTGTGGGTCGGTGGGTAGGGGCTGAGGGTCGGGGATAGGGTAGGGGCTGATGGTCGGGGTAGGGTAAGGGTTGGGGGTCGGGAATAGGGTAAGAGTTGGAGATAGGGTAGGGTTGGGTGTTGGCGACAGGTTAGGGGTTGGGGGACGGGGATACGGTAAGGGTTGTGTGTCGGGAGTCGGGTAGGGGTTGGCGGTCGGAGTAGGGTTGGAGTTGGGGGTCGGGGGTAGGGTGGGGATTGGGTGTCGGAGATAGGGTAGGGGTTGGGTTGGGGATAGGGTAGGGGTTGAGGGTTGGGGATAGGGTAGGGGTTGAGGGTAGGGTAGGGTAGGGGATGGCGGTCGGGGGTAGGGTGGGGATTGTGGGTCGGAGATAGGGTAGGGTTGGGGTTCGGAGATAGGGTAGTGGCTGGAGATAGGGTAGATGTTGCGGGACGGCACAGGGTAGGGGCTGGGGGTCGGGGGTAGGGTGGGGATTGGGGGTCGGGGATAGAGTAGGGATTGGGTGCGGAGATAGGGTAGGGGTTGAGGGTTGGGGATAGGGTAGGGGTTGAGGGTTGGGGATAGGGTAGGGGTTGAGGGTTGGGGATAGGGTAGGGGTTGAGGGTTGGGGATAGGGTAGGGGTTGAGGGTTGGGGATAGGGTAGGGGTTGAGGGTTGGGGATAGGGTAGGGGTTGAGGGTTGGGATAGGGTAGGGTTGAGGGTTGGGGATAGGGTAGGGGTTGAGGGTAGGGTAGCGGCTGGGGGTCGAGATAGGGTAGGGGTTCGGTCAGGGAAGGGTAGGGATTGGGGCGGAGATAGGGTAGGGGTTGGGGGTCGGAGATAGGGTAGGGGTTGGGGGTCGGAGATAGGGTAGGGGTTGGGGGTCGGAGATAGGGTAGGGGTTGGGGTCGGAGATAGGGTAGGGGTTGGGGGTCGGAGATAGGGTAGGGGTTGGGGGTCGGAGATAGGGTAGCGGTTCGGAGTTGAGATAGGGTAGCGGTTCGGAGTCGGAGATAGGGTAGCGGTTCGGAGTCGGAGATAGGGTAGTGGTTGTGTTTCGGGGATAGGGTAGGGGATGGGGCGGAATTAGGGTAGGGGTTGGGTCGGAGATAGGGTAGGTGTGGCGGAATTAGGGTAGGGTTTGGGGTCGGGGATAGGTAGGGTTTGGGGGTCGGAGGGAGGGGTTGTGGGTCGGGGATAGGGTAGGGGTTGTGGGTCGGAGGTAGGGTCTGAGGGTCGGGATAGGGTAGGGGCTGATGGTCGGGGGTAGGGTAGGGGTTGGGGGTCGGGAATAGGGTAAGAGTTGGAGATAGGGTAGGGTTGGGGGTTGGCGATAGGTTAGGGGTTGGGGACGGGGATACGGTAAGGGTTGGGTGTCGGGAGTCGGTAGGGGTTGGCGGTCGGGAGTAGGGTTGGGGTTGGGGGTCGGGGGTAGCGTTGGGGTCGTAGGGTAGGGGTTGGGGTTGGGTTGGCGTAGGGTTGAGGGTTGGGGATAGGGTAGGGGTTGAGGGTTGGGGTTAGGGTAGGGTTGGGGTTGGGGTTAGGGTAGGGGTTGGGGGTTGGGGTTAGGGTAGGGGTTGGGGGTAGAGTAGGGGCTGGCGGTCGGGGGTAGGGTGGGGATTGGGGTCGGGATAGAGTAGGGTTTGGCGTTCGGTGATAGGGTATGGGTTGGAGATAGGGTGGGGGCTGGGGGTCGGGGGTAGGGTGGGGATTGGGGGTCGGAGGTAGAGTAGGGGTTGGGGGCGGAGATAGGGTAGGGGTTGGGGTTCTGAGATAGGGTAGGGGTTCGGGTCAGGGGAAGGGTAGGGTTTGGGGTCGGAGATAGGGTAGGGGTTGGGGGCGGAGATAGGGTAGGGGTTGGGGGTCGGAGATAGGGTAGGGGTTGGGGGTCGGAGATAGGGTAGGGGTTGGGGGTCGGAGATAGGGTAGGGGTTGGGGGTCGGAGATAGGGTAGGGGGTTGGGGGTCGGAGATAGGGTAGGGGTTGGGGGTCGGAGATAGGGTAGGGGTGGGGCGGAATTTGGGTAGGGTTGGGTGTCGGTGATAGGGTAGGGGTTGGGGTCGGAGATAGGGTAGAGGATGGGGCGGAATTAGGGTAGGGGTTGGGAGTCGGGTGTAAGGTAGGGGCTGGGTTTCGGGGGTAGGATAGGGTTTGGGGGTCGGAGGTAGGGTAGGGGTTGGGGTTGGAGTTAGGGTAGTGGTTGAGGTTGGGGATAGGGTAGGGGTTGAGGGTAGGGTAGGGGATGGCAGTCGGGGGAAGGGTGGAGTTTGGCGGTCGGAGAAAGGGTAGGGGTTGGGGTTCGGATATAGGGTAGGGGTTGAGGGTTGGGGTTAGGGTAGGGGTTGGGGTTGGGGTTAGGGTAGGGGTTGGGGGTTGGGGATAGGGTAGGGGTTGGGGGTTGGGGATAGGGTAGGGGTTGGGGGTTGGGGATAGGGTAGGGGTTGGGGGTAGAGTAGGGGCTGGCGGTCGGGGGTAGGGTGGGGATTGGGGGTCGGGGATAGAGTAGGGGTTGGCGTTCGGTGATAGGGTATGGGTTGGAGATAGGGTAGGGGCTGGGGTTCGGGGGTAGGGTGGGGATTGGGGGTCGGAGGTAGAGTAGGGGTTGGGGGCGGAGATAGGGTAGAGGTTGGGTTCTGAGATAGGGTAGGGGTTCGGGTCAGGGGAAGGGTAGGGGTTGGGGGTCGGAGATAGGGTAGGGGTTGGGGGTCGGAGATAGGGTAGGGTTGGGGGTCGGAGATAGGGTAGGGGTTGGTGGTCGGAGATAGGGTAGGGGTTGGGGGTCGGAGATAGGGTAGGGGTTGGGGGTCGAGATAGGGTAGGGGTTGGGGGTCGGAGATAGGGTAGGGTTGGGGTCGGAGATAGGGTAGGGGTTGGGGTCGGAGATAGGGTAGGGGTTGGGGGTCGGAGATAGGGTAGGGGTTGGGGGTCGGAGATAGGGTAGGGTTGGGGGTCGGAGATAGGGTAGGGTTGGGGGTCGGAGATAGGGTAGGGGTTGGGGGACGGAGATAGGGTAGGGGTTGGGGGACGGAGATAGGGTAGGGGTTGGGGGACGGAGATAGGGTAGGGGTTGGGGGACGGAGATAGGGTAGGGGTTGGGGACGGAGATAGGGTAGGGGTTGGGGGACGGAGATAGGGTAGGGGTTGGGGGACGGAGATAGGGTGAGGTAGAGTGGGGCGGAATTTGGGTAGGGGTTGGGTGTCGGGGATAGGGTAGGGGCTGGGGGTCGGGGGTAGGGTGGGGATTGGGGGTCGGGGATAGAGTAGGGGTTGGGGCGGAGATATAGGGGTTGGGGTTCTGAAATAGGGTAGGGGTTGGGGTCGGAGATAGGGTAGAGGATGGGGCGGAATTAGGGTAGTGGTTGGGAGTCGGGTGTAGCTTAGGGGCTGGTGTCGTGGGTAGGGTAGGGGTTGGGGGTCGGAGATAGGGTAGGGGTTCGTGTTGGTGTTAGTGTAGGGGTTGGGGGTCGGGGATAGAGTAGGGGTTGGAGGTCGGAGATAGAGTAGGGTTTGGGGTTCTGAGATAGGGTTGGGGTTGGGGGTCGTGGGTAGGGTAGGGGTTGGGTGTCGGGGATAGGGTAGGGGTTTGGGTCGGAGATAGGGTAGGGGATGGGGCGGAATTAGGTTAGGGTTGGGATCGGGGATAGCGTAGTGGCTGGGGGTCGGGGATAGGGTAGGGTTGGGGGTCGAAGATAGTGTAGGGGTTGGGCGTCGGGGGTAGGGTAGGGGTTGGGCGTCGGGGGTAGGGTAGGGGTTGGGCGTCGGGGTAGGGTAGGGGTTGGGCGTCGGGGGTAGGGTAGGGGTTGGGCGTCGGGGGTAGGGTAGGGGTGGGCGTCGGGGTAGGGTAGGGGTTGGGGGTCGGAGATAGGGTAGGGGTTGGGGGTCGGAGATAGGGTAGGGGTTGGGGGTCGGAGATAGGGTAGGGGTTGGGGGTCGAGATAGGGTAGGGGTTGGGGGTCGGAGATAGGGTAGGGGTTGGGGGTCGGAGATAGGGTAGGGGTTGGGGGTCGGAGATAGGGTAGGGGTTGGGGGTCGGAGATAGGGTAGGGGTTGGGGGTCGGAGATAGGGTAGGGGTTGGGGGTCGGAGATAGGGTAGGGGTTGGGGGTCGGAGATAGGGTAGGGGTTGGGGGTCGGAGATAGGGTAGGGGTTGGGGGTCGGAGATAGGGTAGGGGTTGGGGGACGGAGATAGGGTAGGGGTTGGGGGACGGAGATAGGGTAGGGGTTGGGGGACGGAGATAGGGTAGGGGTTGGGGGACGGAGATAGGGTAGGGGTTGGGTGTCGGAGATAGGGTAGGGGTTGGGGTCGGAGATAGGGTAGAGGATGGGGCGGAATTAGGGTAGGGGTTGGGAGTCGGGTGTAAGGTAGGGGCTGGGTTTCGGGGGTAGGATAGGGTTTGGGGGTCGGAGGTAGGGTAGGGGTTGGGGTTGGAGTTAGGGTAGTGGTTGAGGGTTGGGGATAGGGTAGGGGTTGAGGGTAGGGTAGGGGATGGCAGTCGGGGGAAGGGTGGGGTTTGGCGGTCGGAGATAGGGTAGGGGTTGGGGTTCGGAGATAGGGTAGGGGTTGGAGATAGGGTCGATGTTGGGGGACGGGGATAGGGTAGGGGCTGGGGGTCGGGGGTAGGGTAGGGGCTGGGGGTCGGGGGTAGGGTGGGGATTGGGGGTCGAGGATAGAGTAGGGGTTGGCGTTCTGAAATAGGGTAGGGGTTGGGGTCGGAGATAGGGTAGAGGATGGGGCGGAATTAGGGTAGTGGTTGGGAGTCGGGTGTAGCTTAGGGGCTGGTTGTCGTGGGTAGGGTAGGGGTTGGGGGTCGGAGATAGGGTAGGGGTTCGTGTTGGTGTTAGTGTAGGGGTTGGGGGTCGGGGATAGAGTAGGGGTTGGGGTTCTGAGATGGGGTTGGGGGTCGTGGGTAGGGTAGGGGTTGGGTGTCGGGGATAGGGTAGGGGTTTGGGTCGGAAATAGGGTAGGGGATGGGGCGGAATTAGGTTTGGGGTTGGGGTCGGGGATAGCGTAGTGGCTGGGGGTCGGGGATAGGGTAGGGGTTGGGGGTCGAAGATAGTGTAGGGGTTGGGGGTCGGATAGGGTAGGGTTTGGGCGTCGGGGTTAGGGTAGGGGTTGGGCGTCGGGGGTAGGGTAGGGGTTGGGCGTCGGGGGTAGGGTAGGGGTTGGGCGTCGGGGGTAGGGTAGGGGTTGGGCGTCGGGGGTAGGGTAGGGGTTGGGTGTCGGGGGTAGGGTAGGGGTTGGGTGTCGGGGGTAGGGTAGGGGTTGGGTGTCGGGGGTAGGGTAGGGGTTGGGGGTCGGAGATAGGGTAGGGGTTGGGGGTCGGAGATAGGGTAGGGGATGGGGCGGAATTAGGGTAGGGGTTGGCGTCGGAGATAGGGTAGGGGATGGGGCGGAATTAGGGTAGGGGTTGGGGTCGGGGATAGGGTAGGGTTGGGGGTCGGAGGGAGTGGTTGTGGGTCGGGGATAGGGTAGGGGTTGTGGGTCGGAGGGTAGGGGCTGAGGGTCGGGGATAGGGTAGGGGCTGATGGTCGGGGGTAGGGTAAGGGTTGGGGGGTCGGGAATAGGGTAAGAGTTGGAGATAGGGTAGGGGTTGGGGGTTGGCGACAGGTTAGGGGTTGGGGGACGGGGATACGGTAAGGGTTGTGTGTCGGGAGTCGGGTAGGGGTTGGCGGTCGGGAGTAGGGTTGGAGTTGGGGGTCGGGGGTAGGGTTGGGGTTGGGGTTCGGAGATAGGGTAGGTGTTGGGGGTCGGGGATAGAGTAGGGTCGGAGGTCGGGGATAGTGTACGGGTTGGGTGTCGGGGATAGGGGAGGGGCTGTAGGTAGGAGGTTAGGGGCTGGGGGTCGGGGATAGGCTAGGGGTTGGGGTTCGGAGATAGGGTAGGGGTTGGAGATAGTGTAGAGGTTGGCTGTCGGGGAATGGGTAGGGGTTGGGGGTAGGAGGGTAGGTGCTGGGGGTCGTGTAGGTTAGGGGTTGGGTGTCGGGGGTAGGGTAGGGTAGGTGTTGGGTGTCGGGGGTAGGGTAGGGTAGGTGTTGGGTGTCGGGGGTAGGGTAGGGTAGGTATTGGGTGTCGGGGGTAGGGTAGGGTTTGGGCGTCGGAGATAGGGTAGGGTAGGGGTTGGGCGTCGGATATAGGGTAGGGGTTGGGTGTCGAGGGTATGGTAGGGGTTGGGTGTCGGGGGTATGGTAGGGGTTGGGTGTCGGGGGTATGGTAGGGGTTGGGTGTCGGATAGGATAGGGGTTGGGTGTCGGATAGGATAGGGGTTGGGTGTCGGAGATAGGGTAGGGGTTGGGTGTCGGAGATAGGGTAGGGGTTGGGTGTCGGATAGGGTAGTGGTTGGGGTCGGGTGTTGGGTAGGGGTTGGGTGTCGGATAGGGTAGGGGTTAGGCATCGGAGATAGGGTAGGGGTTGGGTGTCGGATAGGGTAGTGGTTGGGGTCGGGTGTTGGGTAGGGGTTGTGTGTTGGATAGGTTACGGGTTGGGAGTCGGATAGGTTAGGGGTTGAGAGTCGGATAGGTTAGGGGTTGAGAGTCGGATAGGTTAGGGGTTGAGAGTCGGATAGGTTAGGGGTTGAGAGTCGGATAGGTTAGGGGTTGAGAGTCGGATAGGTTAGGGGTTGAGAGTCGGATAGGTTAGGGGTTGAGAGTCGGATAGGTTAGGGGTTGAGAGTCGGATAGGGTAGGGGTTGGGGGTCGGATGTAGGGTAGGGGTTGGGGGGTCGGATGTAGGGTAGGGGTTGGGGGTCGGATGTAGGGTAGGGGTTGGGGGTCGGATGTAGGGTAGGGTTTGGGGGTCGGATGTAGGATAAGGTTTGGGGGTCGGATGTAGGGTAGGGTTTGGGGGTCGGATGTAGGGTAGGGTTTGGGGGTCGGATGTAGGGTAGGGTTTGGGGGTCGGATGTAGGGTAGGGTTTGGGGGTCGGATGTAGGGTAGGGTTTGGGGGTCGGATGTAGGGTAGGGTTTGGGGGTCGGATGTAGGGTAGGGTTTGGGGGTCGGATGTAGGGTAGGATAGGGGTTGGTGGTCGGAGTGGGTAGGGGTTGGCGGTCGGAGATAGGGTAGGTGTTGAGGGTCGGGATCAGTAGCAGGCTTGGTCAGATAGTTTAGGTGTTGGGGTCAGAGAGTTCCTTGATTCGATTTGGGGACAGAAGAAATAGGCTGGGCTCTCGGGTCAGAGACAAGTAAAAGGATTTGGGACGTTATGCTGAAGTCCTGTTAGACTCTAATGAGGCCTAATTTGAAATATTGTTTTCACTTCTGGTCACCTACCTACAGGAAAGGTGTAGGTAAGATTGAAAGAGTAGATATAACATTTATAAGGATGGTGCTGGAACTTGAGGACCCGAGGTATATGGAAAGGTTGGATAGGTTAGGACTTTATTCCTTAGGGCAGAGACTTGGGAGGTATAGACAGGGTAAATGAAATTTTTTTCCCACTGTGGATAGGTGAGACTAGCACCAGGGGTCATGGGGAAACTTCTTCAGTCAGAGGGTGGTGAGAGTGCGGAACAAGCTGCCAACGGAGTGGTGGATGGGGGTTAGATTTCAGCATTTAAAGGGAATTTGGATAGTTACAGGAATGGAGCCCTATGTTCCGGGTGCGAGTCGGTGGAAACAGGCTGAACAATAGATACAGACGGACTGTATGATCTCAATGCTGCATGTGGTGCTCTGTTATGCTACGACTCTTGGACCTCACCTGGACCAGAGGAGATGCAACCAGCTGGACGTTTTCATTCACCAGTTTGATGAGGGTCACAAACGTTTCATCCTCATAATTAAATCGCTTTCCGAGCACGATCGTGCAGATGACATTGGCAACGGTGCAGTTCATGGGGATAGTGGCGTCGAAGGGGCGACCTGGAGAGAGAAGGGGGAATTAGAGAGGAGACCAACACTTCATACTGCAGTCTCCACACCTCCCTCCCGGTCACAGTCCCTGTTGGGCCATTCTCGAGTTTCCAAGAATGGTATCCTGCTGGGACCGATATTGTCTCCAGAGCTTGAGGAACAGGCGACCCTTTCCATTTGGAATCGGTTAGACCACACTTGCAGCAGTATTGAGTCCCCTTATCTGAGAATGGAGGTGTTGGCATTGGAGAGGCTCCAGAGGAGATTCGCAAGAATTATCAAGGGAATAAAGGAATTATGATGTGTAATTACTATTGGTTCTGTACAGAGAGGAGGAGCAATTTCCTTTACCTGATGATGGTGAATCTGTGGAACTGACGTGGAGGCCAAGTCATTGGATATTTAAAGTGGAAGTTGACCAGTTCTTAATTAGTCATAACATCAAAAGTTACGGGAAGCAGGAAGAACAGGAAGAATAGAGTTGAGTTGGCAGTGACCAAACAACAAATGGGATTGTGTAAAAAGAACTAGCTTTCAATCAGGTCAGGGATCAAGATTGAAAAGGATCACCATTGCTGATCCAATTTTCCTTTCAGGCCCAATCTCCTGCCTTCATGCCCTGACCAATCTATCAACCTATGCCTTAAATATACATAAAAACCTGGCCTCCACAGCAGTCTGTGGCAAAGAATTCCACAGATTCACCACTCTCTGGGTAAAGAAATTCCTCCTATTCTCCGATTCCTGGAAGCAAATCGAAAGGCGCAGGATATCCATCCCAAGGAGGCAGAAGAACCCTAAAGGCAAAATGACACAACCATGGATAACAGGAGAAGTCAAAGCCAACATAAAAGCCAAGACAGAGCATAGGTTAGTGGAAAGTTGGAGGATTGGGAAGCTTTTGAAAAACAACAGAGGCAATAAAAAGTCATTAAAAAGCAAAATATGAAATACAAAAGTCGCCGAGCCAATAAAGAGGATATGAAAGTGTCTTCAGATACATAAACTTTAAGAGGAGAGTGGATACCAGACTGGTGGAAAACAATGCTGGAGGGGTAGTAATCGGTGGGGGGGGGGACGAGGATGAACTGTGGAATATTGTATGCCGGAAGTTCCAGAGTGTCAGGGGACAGAAGTGTGTGACGTTGCCATTACTAGACTGAAGATTCTTGGGAAAGTGAAAGATCTGAAGCTAGAAAGGTCACCTGGACCAGATGGTGTCCACCCAGGATTCTGAAAGAGGTGCTGGAGGCCTCAGGGATGATCTTTAAAGAATCACTAGATTCTGGAAAGTCACACAACTCTTCAAGAAGAGAGAGGGGCCGAAGAAAGGAAATTATACTTCAGTTAATCTGACCTCAGTGGTTGGGAAGATGCTAGGGTCGATTGTTGAGGATGTGGTCTCAGGGTGCTTGGTGACACGTGATAAAATAGGCGATAGTCAGCATGGTTTCCTCGAGGCAAAATCTTGCCTGTTGGAATTCTTTGAAGAAATAGCAAGCCGGATAAACAAAGCAGAATCGGTTGATTTGTGTACTTAGATTTTCAGAAGGCACAAGGTGGCACACGTGAGGCTGTTTAACATGTTAAACGCCCATGGTATTACAGGGAGCCTTTTTTGGTTGGTTGCTGGTAACTAGTGTTCCACGGGATCTGTTCTGGAACCGATTCTTTTTGCGTTGTGGTGTTCACCTGGCGGAGAATCTCACCTGGTCCCTCAACACCAGCTCCATAGCAAAGAAAGCCCAGCAGCGTCTCTATTTTCTGCGAAGGCTGAGGAAAGTCCATCTCCGCCCCCCCCATCCTCATTCTCATCACATTCTACAGGGGTTGTATTGAGAGCATCCTGAGCAGCTGCATCACTGCCTGGCTTGGGAAATTGCACCATCTCGGATCGCAAGACTGTAGCGGATAGAGAGGTCAGCTGAGAAGATCATCAGGGTCTCTCTTCCCGTCATTACAGGCATTTACACCACACGCTGCATCCGCAAAGCAAACAGCATTATGAAGGACCCCACGCACCCCTCACACAAACTCTTCTCCCTCCTGCCATTTGGCAAAAGGTACCGAAGCATTCAGGCTCTCACGACCAGACTATGTAACAGTGTCTTCCCCCAAGCTATCAGACTCCTCAATACCCAGAGTCTAGACTGACATCTACGTCATTTATTATTAAATTGAAATTTGTCCTCTACTGTGCCTATTGTCTTGTTTATTTATTTATTTATCTATCTATTTATTTATTTGGCTGTTTATTTATTTATTTATTTATTTATTTATTCATCATTGCACTGCCCTGCACTGTTTGTGCATTTTATGTAGTCCTGTGCCTGTCTGTAGTCTGATGCAGTTTTTATGTTGTTTTCCGTAGTCTCGTGTAGCCTTGTGCTGTCTCACATAGTCTAGTGTAGTTTTGTGTTGTTTCATGTAGCACCAGGGTTTCATTGTTACTGTGTACTGTAGCAGCAGTTTATACAATAAAAGCTATTTGACTTGACTTGAAGATGATGCAATTGATGGCTTTATTGCAAAGTTTGCTTACGATATGAAGATAGCTGCAGGGTCAGGAAGTTTTGAGGAAGTAGAGCAGCTACAGAAGGACTTAGATCAGGAGAATGGGCAAAGGCGTGGCAGATAGAGTACTGTATCAGGAAGTGTATGGTCATGAACTTTGGTAGAAGAAATGAAAGGATAGGCTATTTCTAAGTGTAGAGAAAATTCAAAATTCTGAGTCACAAAGGTACTGGAGCGTATTTCTGCAGGATTCCCTAAGGATTAATTAGCAGGTCGCGTCTTTGTTGAGGAAGGTAAATGTGATATTAGCATTCATTTCAAGCAAGGATGTAATGTTGAGACTTTAAAAAGCACCAGCGAGACTTGAAATATTGTGAGCAGTTTAGGGCCCTTTATCTTGGAAAAGATGTGCTGAAAGTGGAGAGCTTTCAAAGGAGGTTTACGAAGTGATTCCGCGATTCAATGGGTTGTCATATGAAGGGCGTTTGATGGCTCGGGGCCTGCATTCTCTAGAATTCAGAAGAATGATGGGTGACCTAATTGAAGCCTATCTAATGCTGAAAGTCCTTGATACAGTGGATGTGGAGTGAATGTTTCCTGTGGTAGGAAACATTCCTACCTTTTAGAATAGAGATGAGGAGGACTTTCTTTAGATAATCTGTGGAATTCTTTGCCGAAGGCAGCTGTGGAGGCCAAGTCTTTATGTATGTTTAAGGCAGAGGTTGACAGATTCTTGATTGGTCAGGGGATGAAGGGATATGAGGAGAAGGCAGGAGACCGGGGCCCAGAGTAAAAATAGAACAGCTATAATGAAAATGTGGAGCAGACTCTGCGTCTTATGAAGAACCCTCCCCCACCGCTCCCATCTTGCCGAAGTCCACAGTCAATCCCGCGGTCTTGTTGACATTGAGTGTGAGGTTGTTGTTGTATCACACTGAGCCGCCTGATCCGCCTCCTCGTCCCTATATAAGTTGTACATGGTCACATGGATAGAGCAGTCCGCTCCAACGACCTCTCGGCCAGTCACACGTCCCATTGTCCACAGCTCCAGGGCCTCCTAACCCCCACCCAGGTCTCTGCGGCATGCTTCGTTTTCTACACACAACCCAAACGCGTACAGTTTAGCATGTCAGTTGGCGACTGCTGGTTTCCAATGGCGTGTGGGTGAGGAGTAGAAAGTGGGGATGTGAGTTCGGCCAGGGAACTGGAGGTCGGAGGCTGGAAGCCTACGAATCTGTGAGTCTGGGGCTAAGGACTAAAGGCCCGGTGGGGCCTCTCCTGAGGATGGAGACTTTTGCTGACAATTGGTATGTCGCCAAAGACTCGAGCGAAGTTCTACGGATGGGCATGGTGGCATTGCTGCCTGGTGCGGAGGCTCATACACAGGGTCGGAGAAAGCTGCAGCTCCATCACAAACACGAGCCTCCCACTAATAGACATCTTCAGAAGATGGCACCTGGTGAAGTAGGCGACCATCATTTAGGACCGTCTCCACCCGGGACGTGGCCTCTTCTCATTGCTGGTAGGATGTACGTGAGCATGAAGGCAGACACTCATTGATCTCGGAACAGTTTCTTCCCCTCCGTCACTAGATTTCTAAACGGACAGTGAACCCAGGAACATTACCCACTTGTTATATATTTATATTGTAGTTCTGCTGCCACTAAACTACAACGTTTGCGATGTTTGTCAGTGATAAGACTGATTCTGGAGCAGTGTACAGTGTCCTTCCACATGGAATTTTGGCTCCCAGTATCGAACTGGGATTCTGATGTCCAAAGACCAATGTTTAACTGCTTTGCCGACTGTTCGCGTCCCAGCCCGTCCACACACTCCTCACCGCATTCCGTGACTGTACAATGTTGGAGGGCCGGGGCTTTCTCTTTTCCCACTGCAGTCATCAGGCAGAGGGCACAAGAGTCTCAGGGCTCACACCAGCAGGTTCAGGGACAGTTATTACCCCTCAACCATCAGGTTCTTGAACCGGAGGACATAATTCACTCAGCTTCACTCTCCCCGTCACTAAACTGCTCCAACGACCTCTGGACTCACTTTCAGGTACTCCTCCCCTTATGTCCTCGTTACTTCTTGCTTTTATTTTCTGTTTATTTGCTCCCTTTGTCGTTGCATATTGTTTTTGTCCATCTTGTTGTGTGGGGTCTTGCATTGATTCTATTGTGTTTCTACATATTTGTTATGAATGCCCGCAAGAAAATGAATCTCGGCATTCTATATGGTGACGTACATGTACTTTGATGGCTGCTACTCTCCGACTCCGTGCTCAGAGACACCTTGTGGCCGCCAGTGGTGAAGACGTTCGCCCTTCGCCGGGGAGGAGGGGAGATGCCGTCTGCTGGTAATTCCAGTTTACAGTGGGATGGTTCAAACACAGGTGGGGGACAGACTTTGTACCCTAGGCGGAAACCGAGCTCCGAGTAAAACCCATGCATTCCACGTGGAGGACTAAGTTACTAACGTACAGACTCCTTACACACGGCTCCAGAATTGAACTCGGAACTCCGACGCTCCGAGCTGTAATATTAGAGCATCAGGGCAGACCCATCTCTCCCCGGAACAGTGACCCCATCCCTTGCCCCGAACCCGTCGCTGACCTTCGAAGGACTGGATTAGATCCCTCAGGTGTGACGCCTCTTCCAATATCCTGTCTTCAATGCTCCGCTTGCCCATGCCGAAGTCCCGCAGGGTGGAGATGGTAAATCTTCGCATCTGCTTCCAGGACTCGCCCTCGCCAAAGATAATACCTGTGGAGAGCGGGAAAAGTTTAATCATCGCCTTGGCGGGCCTTCAGGTCGCCCGTGTCACCGTGCATCTGGGGACTGTGCCAACGTGACTCTCAAACTAGCTACAGGGTCCCTATGTGGAAATTAACCCCAACGATCCACGGCCGCATGCCTCCCCACCCCACGATCAAGCCTTGAAGATTCACAGATGTCCAGGAGACGTAAGAGCAGAATTAGGATGCTCGGCCATTGTGGCCCGCTCCTCTGTCCCGTCAAGGCTGATTTATTATCTCTCTCACCCTGCTTTCCACACATACCCACTCACGCCCCGGCTAATCAAGACCCTATCAACTTCCACTTTAAATATACCCAATGAAGTGGCCTCCGCAGCCGCCTTTGGCAAATTCCGCGGACTCACCACTTTCCGGCTAAAGATCATCTCCGTTCAAAATGGACAGCCCTCAATATTGAGGTGGTGGCTTCTGGTCCTAGACTCGCCCACCATAAGAAACAATCTCTCTACATCCACTCTCACGAGGCATTTTACCATTCGGCAGGTTTCAATGAGCCCCCGCCCCTCCCACATTATTCCGAATTCTAGTGATTACAGGCCCAGAGCCATCACCTCATCATAGAGTAAGCCTTTCAATTCCGGAATAATTATCGTGAACCGTCCTTGACCCCTCCCCAAAAGCAGCCCATCTTTTCTTAGATAAGGACCCCAAATTCCAAGTGAGGTCTCACCAGTGCTTTCTAATATTTCAATGTTACGTCCTTGCTTTTATATTCTGAAAGCATCACATTTTCATTCCTCACCACCTTTAGGGAATCCTGCCCACTGCACGTCTGATTTCTCAACTTTCCCTCCATGTAGAAAATAAACTAAACTTTGATTTCTTCCCCCAAAGAACATGACCATACACTTCCTGACACTGAACTCCATCTGCCACTTCCTAGTCATTCTCCTAATCTTCCTTGGCCCTTCTGCTTCCTCAACACTACACACATCTTTGTTCTGTCCGCAAACTTGGCCAAAAAAGCCGCCAATTCTGTGATCCAAGTCGGTGATATAGAACATAGAAACAAGAGGTCTCAATACAGACCCTGTGGAACACCACTCGTCGCCGCAACTAGCCAGAAAAGACCCCTTTATTCACATTCTTTTTTGCCTCCTGCCAATCAGATAATTCTCTATTCATGCAATTTTCCAGTCCTCGGGCACCATGCCGGAGTCCAAAGATTTTTGAAAGATCATTGCTAGGATTTCCACAATCTCTACTCCTACCTCTTTCAGAATCCTAGGGCACAGTTCATTTGCCCCGGGCGACTTATTTACCCTTAGGTCTTTCAGCTTTGTGATCTCCTTCCCCATCGTCATGGTAACTGCACTTCTCTTTTCTCACGCCCTTCAACTTCTGGGACACTGCCAGTGTCCTCCACAGTGAAGACTGATGCAAAATATTCATTTAGTTCATCAGCCATCAACTTGGCCCCCATTATTATTTCCCCAGCCTCCTTTTCTAGTGATCCCATATCCACTCTTATTTTTTTTTTTACATACTTGAAAAAGCTTTTACTATCCACTTTATATTTTGTTTTGCTAGCTTGCTTTCATATTTCATCTTTTCCCTCCTAATGATTTTTCTAGTAGCTCTCTGTAGGGTCTTAAAAGCTTCCCATTTCTCTGTCTTCCTGTTAAATTTGTCTTGTTGTATGCCCTCTCTTTGTTTTCACATTAGCTTTGACTTCCCTTCTCAGCCACGGTTGTATTTCTTTGCTTTTGCCCTGCGCCCTCCTCATTTTCCCCAGAAACTGACGCCATTGCAGCTCTGCTGTCATCCCTGCCAGCAGCTCCTTCCAGTTTACTTTGACCATCTGCTCTCTCATTCCACTGTAACTTCCCTTACTCCATTTGGATACTGCTACATCAGACCTCACTTTCTCCCGATGACGTGCGCTATGTGAGTGATGTGGACTGAGAGTGGGAACGGGGGAAGGGAGAGGGAAGGAATGGGAAGAACCAGCGATACATTGCGCAATGATCAACAAACACATTGTTTGGATCAAATTACCGCGCCTAATGTCTCAGGGTTGGGCATACGTTCACCCGCGTCTCCCCACCACCCCTCTGCCACCTGTCTCACACCCTTCCGGCGGCCCTCTACCCTCGCCATACCCAACAGCCTTAGCTTCCGCCAGATCTCCCTCTCTCCAGCTGCTGCGGTTTATTCTGTATTATGTTATTGTTGTACCTTGTTCTAGCTCAATGTCCCGCGGAGTGAGGTGATCAATCTGTTCAACGTACATGTGACATGAATAAACCAATTTCAAGGTACTGGGAGAGAGCCTAAGTAACGCCAGCCAAGCGTCGCCACGACCTCTGGGCGAGTGAGCCGGATCCCAGTGGTGGGATTGACGGGGTAACGAGGATTACTCCCTCCCACCCTCATCGCTCGACATCTTGGGCTTCTCATCCCCAGCCACGTGGGTGAAGGGAGTGGATGGATTCTGGTCCTCATCTGAGAAATGGTAATACGTTTTCCTCCTGACATCCTCCTCGCTCGCCACTTCCCCGCCATCCTCCACTCCCTCCTTTTCCCTCCCCACTCCCCCTCCCCCAACGGCTGAAGTCTGCAGATATGGGAAATGCCGGAAAGTGGACTCACGTGCCAAACAGATTGGGGGTGGATCAGCAGGTCGGGCAGCCTCTATGGAGGGAAGGGGCAGTCAACACTTGGGACTGAAACGTCAGCTTTCTATTTCTCTCCGCAGACGCTGCCTGGCTTGCTGTGTACCTCCGGCTGGAGTTCGGAAGGGCCGCGTGGGCGACTCACTCGAACCTTCGCCCCATTTCTCCCACACGTCATTCGCATGTCTATTTATTTATTTGTTTGTTTAATTATTTCTGCATTGGTCTATTTATTGACAGAAACAGCGTGGAACAGGCCTTTCCCGTCGACCGAACCTAACCACCCAGAAACACAACTGTTTAACCCTATCCTAAACACAGGGCAATTTACAATGGCCAATTACCGTAGGAAGCGGAACGTGTTTCAGCTGTGGGAGGAAGCGGGGAACCCGGAGGGAGCCCACGCTGTCACGGGAAGAAAGCAGAAACCTTTTGCAGATGTTATCCGAATGGAACTCCACGCTCCCAAGCTCTGAGCTGTCGTGACGGCGCGCTAACCTCTAAGCGACCGTGTTGCTTTACTAGCCATGCGAACTCACCGTGATTTTGCCTGACTTTTTGCGTTATTTTGTGCTGGTGTCGCCCCATGAATTCCTCAGCACGGTTGACAAGCGCGTCCTTCACCGCCTCGTAGCCGCTGAGCACTACCACTGGATCCAAGCCCAGGCGCAGCGAGAAGATGGGCCCGTAAATCTTGGACAGCTTGGAACACGGAACACAGAGGATAAAACGGTACAGCACACGGACAGGCCCTTCGGCCCACAATGTTGCGTCCATGCAAGTAAATTAGTAGTCAAATGGCTAACTGAACATCATCTCTGCATGCACAATTTCTTCACGATAATGTGCCGGTCGCGTCTATCTGCCTCGACCACCTGCTACTCTGTATAAAACAGAAAGACTTGCTCCTGACATCTCCTGTCAAACTGGGCACTGGAACCCACTGCAAATCTACAAACAGCGTCGGGACTGGAAGCCGGGTCGCTGGAGCTGTCATCACGTTAAATGGCAACTGCTGTGCGCTGCTCAATGGAACTTCTTCTGTGTGGGATGGCGAGGTACGCTTCCGGCGGGAGCAGCGTTAACTGCCCGTCTATAAATGCCTCCTCTTACCGCATGTGAGGCGGGGGAGAGGAAACAGGCAGCGTGGCCCTTCGGCCCACTGAGCCGCTACCCGCCATCAGGCAGCCATTTGTACAGGTTTATTGTGACCCAGTAATCTGGTCAGCCACCCGCATGGTTGTGCGGGGAGATGTAGAGGAAACGACCCAGACGGGTCATGGGCAGAAAAAGCAAAACGCCATTTGTTTGTTTATTTAGAAATACACGCGTGACAGGCTCTTCCGGCCCAACGAGACATCCCGCTCCGATTTAACATAAACCCAGGGGTTCCCAACCTGGCGTCCACAGACCCATCGGTTTATGGTAAGAGTCCCTGGCATAAAAAGGGTTGCAGACCCTTGCACTATCCTAGTTTGACAGTTTACAATGACGAATTAACCTCCTAAACGACGAACCGGTACGTCATTGGACAGTGGGAGGAAACTGGAGCAAACCCACACAGCACAAGGAAAATGTATCAACGCCTCTCAGACCGCGACGGGTCGCTGGCGTAGGAAAAGGCCACTTTAACTGCCTGGCTACCGTAAAGCTCGGAGACGTCTCTAGAGAAAACCACGGAGTGAGTGTGAGTGAGTGTGAGTGAGTGTCTGTGTGTGAGTGTGTGTCTGTGTGTGAGTGGTGAAGAGTGGAGTGGTAACGTGCATACTCCACACAGGCAGCGTCCGAGATCGGAATAGAACCCGGGAAACAGCGCTTCCTCTCTGCCGAAGTGACTCCTTTACCTCCTGCAGCGACAGGTGGAGTTTCCGCAGATCGACCTGGTGTAAGTTGCCGATTATCGGCAGACCCTTCGGACCGGGAGGGTATCCGGGAGCGGGATGCTTCTGTTCCCTGACTAGGAAAATCAGTAGCAAGATGAGCAGAAGCGCGCTGAGGAGCAGGCCTGTTCCGGCGTTGAGCGCGGGCAGATCCCACAGCACCATGGTCGCTAGCGTCGTGCCCTCTGTGCTTGCTGAACCCCTTAGGGTCCCTTAAAAAGGCCGTTCCCCCACCCACTCACCGCCGCCAATCAGCTGCACCTTCCGCTGTACTCTGCACTGAAGTTAGCCATCAACACGCCAATTGTGTGGCCGGTTTGATCAGTAATCTCCCTTTTCAGAGAATTCGCGTTCTCGACCCAAGGCGCAGAATGGCTTTTTATCTGCTTGTGAAGGTCGGCAGCACGAGCAGTCTGTAGGGGAAAGGTGAGCTGTCGTTGAATGGAAAGTGAGTGAAAGGGCGAGGGGGTGGAGGTCGAAACTGTGAAACTTCTCAGCGCTGCAGAAATAAAACGGCACGGTAGCAGGCTGTTCGGCCCATCCAATCCACAAGGACCCCACGGACCCCATTATACTCCACGGTCCCACTAACTCTCACTTAATTTGCCCCTCACTCCGCTCCGATTCAACACCAGCCCAGAGGTTCCCGGCCTGTGGTCCACAGACCGCTCGGTTTATGGTAGGAGCCCCTGGCATAAAAAGGTTAGAAACCCTTGCACTATCTTGCAACGTACGTGAGGCAACAATGCGGTTCCTCTCCTGCTTCCATGCGTCAGTAAGGACCCGTCACCCAGGACGTGCCCCCTTCTTATTACTTATCGTCCAGGTACCGTACAGGAGTCTGAGGAAACGCAGTCAACGGTGTAGAAACAGTTTCTTCCCCTTCGCCGTCAGATTTCTGAATGTACAGTACCTCGCCATTTTTCTTTTGATTTTGCTCTCTTATTGCCCTACAGATAAAGTGTAACCTTTTAAATATATACACTTTTCTTCTTGAAAATTACAGCTTTATATTGTTACGAAGGATGAACAACCCTGATGGGCAGAAGGGTGCAGAGTGGCCCACGCCCCCCACCTTTGGGAGAATCGCAAACAGGTGGTACTATTTCGATGCTGCTAACGAGAGAGACAAAAGAAAACAGGCCAGGACATCTATTACCGATAACAGCCTGAGAGAGAGTTATGTTTATCCACCATGTTATGACTCCCGAAAGACTTATGGCTGTTGAGAGGGCTGTTTACGTGGTACCATGCTGCTCATTAAGATTCCTCAGTGGACAGCCAGAGTGGGCTGGTTTGATGGGTTAAGTCATTCAAACCTGATTGACACCTGAGACCCGGTGAGTGGGGATAAAAGTGAGGTCTGGGGTGACACCCCTCAGACGCACGAGGAGCATCTGAGACCCACGGGGAAGTGTGGGGCATCGGGGACCGAACGAAGGATCAGTCAATTTTAACTCACAGTGGTTATAGTGAGGCCGGTGGGGGCTTGTGTGTGTGTCCACCCTTGCCTGGGTGGCGAGTCCACCACGGAAGAACGGTCTAGCTAAAGGACGGAGGGGTCGTACGTGAATGGCCACAAAAACACATCGACGGATCAAGGTCGTAAAGGAAGGTTTGCAAAACAATAGCTGTCACTGTTTGATCGCCTTTCTCTCTCTCTAACAATTACAACACATCGAACAACAACTACCTCAGCCTGCATGAACTGAACTGAACTTTATATTTCCATGTGACAATTCATTATCCCCTAGACAACGAACGAGTTTGTTTATTATTGATTACTATTATACCCACACTTTTAGGCTTAGTATTGCTAACGTGTATTATCTGTATATTTGCATTGATATTGATTTGTATATTTTACTAATAAACACTGTTGAATATAGTACCACCAGACTCCAACGGACACTTCTATCTTTGCTGGTCAGACACCCAGTTACGGGCTACGAAACAATATCAAGTATTCTAATATACTGCTGCCACAACATATTTCATGAGATATGCTTGTGATACCTGTTGCACGGAGCGACTGAGGAGAACCCAAGTGCAGGGAACCGGCACGGAGACTGAGTTGGGGATGCTGGCGCAGACGTGAACGTTGAACAGCAAACAGGAGGAATCTTGACACGGAGCTCTGATATGGAGTCTTGACACGGAGATGGGGTTTTCATGGAATATCTTGAAACTGGAGCTGAACTTAGAACTAATGGTTCTAATCGGTCGGGAAACGAAGTTATCACACAGGAATTGAGCAATGAACTGGCGACCAGTGGCTGTGACGCCAGGGGTTTTTATACTGCAGTTCTTGATGAAAATCAGGTGTGTTGTCATCAAGCGAATTAGCAGTAAATGGGAAATTAACGATTGGAATCAAGGCATAATAAAGGACATTAGGGGCAAAGCAGAGTGTTAACGATCGGAACCATGACAGCGCCCTCCACTCAATGGGAGCCTGCAGGCGATTCACCAGGCTTGTCTAGACGGTCCCGATGGAAATCACGGAGGAGGGAAGGGTCCAAGATGAAGGAGCGGGGAATCCAGGAACGTTCCTCCGGGCGGTATCCTTCCCAAGCGACCAGGTACAGGAGGCCTCTGCCTCGGCAGCGCACATCCAGTATCCGCTGGACGGTGTACGCAGGGTGGTCGTCAATGATTTGGGCGGGTCGGGGGGGTTCCGCCGGAGGGCACAAAGGGCTGACACATACCGGTTTCAATTGGGAAACGTGGGATGTTGGATGGATATGTATAGATTTGGGCAGTTTGAGTTGGACCGCCGTGGGG
Source organism: Hypanus sabinus (assembly GCF_030144855.1). Taxonomy (NCBI): domain Eukaryota; kingdom Metazoa; phylum Chordata; class Chondrichthyes; order Myliobatiformes; family Dasyatidae; genus Hypanus; species Hypanus sabinus. Next base: position 856,341 of record NW_026778917.1, on the reverse strand, counting down.
TTGATAATACCCTCAATCTCGAAAGCTCCCAGGAAGCGAGAGGCGAGTTTCCTGGGCACGTTCTTGAGGGGGATGTCTTCAGAAGAGAGCCAAACCCTCTGCCCAGGCCGATAATCAGGTGCAGGAATCCGATGGCAATCGGCAATCCTCCGGAGCGGGGTCGTGCGTGTGTCTTTCCAGATCTTGCAGCACCAGTGGAGATGGGCCTGAACAGAAGACACAGCAGTGTCCTCTTCATGAGCGGAGAACAGAGGGGGTTGGTAACCGAGGGAGAATTCGAAGGGCGACTTTCCGGTGGCGGTGCTGATCAGGGAGTTGTGCGCGTACTCTACCCAAGCGAGATGGGTGCTCCAGACAGACGGGTTGTTGGTGGTTATGCAGCGCAGTGCTGCTTCCAAATCCTGGTTAGCCCGTTCCGTTTGACCGTTTATCTGCGGATGAAAGCCGGACGACAGACCTACCGAGGCACCGAGGGCTTGTCAAAAAATCTTCAGACTTGAGAGACGAACTGGGGACGCCAGTCAGAAATAATGCCCGAAGGAATCCCCTGAAGGCGGAAGCCATGATGGATGAGAAGGTCGGCTGTTTCCGGAGCTGTAGGGAGTTTGGGAAGGGCTATGAAGTTCACAGCTTTGGAGAAACGGTCCACCACGGTGTGTACGGCAGAGTTTCCCTATGAAAGTGTAGTCCCGTAATGAAATCCAGTGCTAGGTGAGACCAAGGGCGGTCAGGAGAGGTAGGGGATGAAGCAACCCAGCAGGTGGTCGGTGGGAGGCTTTTCCACGGGCACAAATAGGACAGATAGAGACAAAGGAACGGGTATTAGCGTCCAAGGAGGGCCACCAGAAATGCCTCTTCAGAAGAGACAGCGTCCAATCAATCCTGGGATGGCAGGCGAAACGAGAAGTGTGCCCCCACTGGAGAACCTGAGCCCCCCCCCCCCCCCACCGGAGAACCTGAAATCCCCCCACCGGAGAACCTGAAATCCCCCCACCGGAGAACCTGAAATCCCCCCACCGGAGAACCTGGGACCCCCCCCCCCACCGGAGAACCTGGGACCCCCCCCCCCACCGGAGAACCTGGGACCCCCCCCCACCGGAGAACCTGGGACCCCCCCCCACCGGAGAACCTGGGACCCCCCCCCACCGGAGAACCTGGGACCCCCCCACCGGAGAAGCTGAGACCCCCCCCCCCCACCGGAGAACCTGAGACCCCCCCCCCCACCGGAGAACCTGAGACCCCGCCCACCGGAGAACCTGAGACCCCCCCCCCCCACCGGAGAACCTGGGACTGAACAGAATCGGGCATGAAGAGGCGTTTGGAGGGTCCACTGCCAGGGTCAGGTTGAATCCGCTGGGCCTCGCTGACTATGGATTCTATCTCCCAGGTGAGGGCAGCCACTACACAGGATGGTGGAAGGATGGTCTCGGGGTTGGGAAGACCCACCTCGGAGAGGTATTGACGGGAGAGAGCATCAGGCTTCCCGTTCTTGGACCCCGGACGACAGGTGAGTGTGAACATGAATCGGCCAAAAAGTAATGTCCAACGGGCCTGGCGGGATTCCAGGCGTTTGGCGGTTTGGACATATTCTTCGTTCTTGTGATCGGTTCAGACGATAAACGGATGTTCCGCTCCCTCCAGTCAGTGCCTTCACCAGGGGCGAAGCTACGGAAAATAGCGCCTATGGCAAGCACTGAAATTGAGCCCCTGTCCAAACATCTGACACCCATCTTTTAGATAACTTTACCATAATATCAGCTCAAAATACAAGTCAAGCTTGTTAATCTTTTAGTTAACAAATTATGGCACTACATGAAAATTAAAACTGCCCCTTCCTTGCTTCCACTGATGCAAATTGGTCGATGATGTGATCGAAGTCAGATTTTCCAGTTTCTTCTCTTTCTACACTCAGCAGAGCAAGATCACAGAGTCTGCCTTGACCATGGAGGCTCTCAAATACGAAAGTATTAGTTTTAACTTGCTGAATGATCTCTCACAGCTGGCGATGGTTAACATTATCTGAACAGCAATGCGAAGATTGGGGAAGACGCTCTCATCTCCATACTGAACAATAAATTCAAGAAGCTCTTCAGGTCTTGATATTTTCGTGTTGACCCACCTTGTTAGCAACATTCTGCAATCCAAAATTTTCTTCATATAGCTGCTGTCCATCAACATCAGAGCTGTACAATTCGCCCAAACTTTCGCACTCCTTCTTTAGGTCATTCTGTCAGCGTCGTAACACAGTCCCTCGACATCGAGAAGGAAACCAAACTTGGCGTCAGTGTCGTGCAAACGAGCGAACCTTTCGTCCATTTCTCTGGGAAAACCGTCCGGTGTTCCCTTCATGAACCTTTCCATTTCCTCCGTAGCTGTTCTCCCAGCGTCTCTCGAGTTTTCATCATCCATTCAATTCCTTCGTCTCTGACGTCTTTCAACTTCAATATTCCATTCTTGACAGAGATTGACGCCTTCATCGAGTGACTCACCGACCAACACTTCTGTTTCATCATAAAAATAATCCCGGAGGACTTTCAGCACCATGAAAGTTCATGCTAGGATCCTGCAGCCTCTTTTGAATACAGTCAATGCGAATGAGTACTTTGTTCCAAAATCCCAGCAAAAATCAGAAAATCGCAACTCAGCATGCGGTTGTACAGCTGCCTTGCGTCACTTCTTGTTTCTCTGGTCTCGTTTTCATCGTCTATCATGTCCTGGAGGACTTGAAGCATGTGCTGTAGTATTCTAGTGACTTCTAGTGTCTAATACTAGGGAAGTCAAGGAGCGAGAGAAAAATATCAACCTGGACGTGAGCACAGAATAACAAACCGGAAAACCTGGACTAGGACTTGGCACTCGGACTTGACTGTGAACTCAGGTCCTAGCAGGGACTCTGTCCCTAGGTCTTGACTTGGCTCTTGACTTAGAACTCGGGCTTGACTTGACCTGGAACCAGGGCTGAAGCTCAGACTCGGACTTGACTAGACTTGGACTCTTCTTGGACACAGGACACAGAGCCGGGACTCTCCTTGGACATGGGACACAGAGCCGGGACTCTTCTTGGACACAGGACACAGAGCCGGGACTCTTCTTGGACACAGGACACAGAGCCGGGACTCTTCTTGGTCACAGGACACAGAGCCGGGCTCAACCTTGGACATGGGACACAGAGCCGGGCTCAACCTTGGACACAGGACACAGAGCCGGGACTCTTCTTGGACACAGGACACAGAGCCGGGACTCTCCTTGGACACAGGACACAGAGCCGGGAACCTTCTTGGACACAGGACACAGAGCCGGGCTCAACCTTGGACACGGGACACAGAGCCGGGACTCTCCTTGGACACAGGACACAGAGCCGGGCTCAACCTTGGACACAGGACACAGAGCCGGGACTCTCCTTGGACACAGGACACAGAGCCGGGACTCTTCTTGGACACAGGACACAGAGCCGGGCTCAACCTTGGACACAGGACACAGAGCCGGGCTCAACCTTGGACACAGGACACAGAGCCGGGCTCAACCTTGGACACAGGACACAGAGCCGTGCTCAACCTTGGACACAGGACACAGAGCCGGGCTCAACCTTGGACACAGGACACAGAGCCGGGACTCTTCTTGGACACAGGACACAGAGCCGGGAACCTTCTTGGACACAGGACACAGAGCCGGGCTCAACCTTGGACACAGGACACAGAGCCGGGCTCAACCTTGGACACAGGACACAGAGCCGGGACTCTTCTTGGACACAGGACACAGAGCCGGGCTCAACCTTGGACACAGGACACAGAGCCGGGACTCTTCTTGGACACAGGACACAGAGCCGGGAACCTTCTTGGACACAGGACACAGAGCCGGGCTCAACCTTGGACACAGGACACAGAGCCGGGCTCAACCTTGGACACAGGACACAGAGCCGGGAACCTTCTTGGACACAGGACACAGAGCCGGGCTCAACCTTGGACACAGGTCACAGAGCCGGGCTCAACCTTGGACACAGGACACAGAGCCGTGCTCAACCTTGGACACAGGACACAGAGCCGGGCTCAACCTTGGACACAGGACACAGAGCCGGGCTCAACCTTGGACACAGGACACAGAGCCGGGCTCAACCTTGGACACAGGACACAGAGCCGGGCTCAACCTTGGACACAGGACACAGAGCCGGGTTCAACCTTGGACACAGGACACAGAGCCGGGACTCTTCTTGGACACAGGACACAGAGCCGGGCTCAACCTTGGACACAGGACACAGAGCCGGGACTCTTCTTGGACACAGGACACAGAGCCGGGAACCTTCTTGGACACAGGACACAGAGCCGGGCTCAACCTTGGACACAGGACACAGAGCCGGGCTCAACCTTGGACACAGGACACAGAGCCGGGAACCTTCTTGGACACAGGACACAGAGCCGGGCTCAACCTTGGACACAGGTCACAGAGCCGGGCTCAACCTTGGACACAGGACACAGAGCCGTGCTCAACCTTGGACACAGGACACAGAGCCGGGCTCAACCTTGGACACAGGACACAGAGCCGGGCTCAACCTTGGACACAGGACACAGAGCCGGGCTCAACCTTGGACACAGGACACAGAGCCGGGCTCAACCTTGGACACAGGACACAGAGCCGGGCTCAACCTTGGACACAGGACACAGAGCCGGGCTCAACCTTGGACACAGGACACAGAGCCGGGACTCTTCTTGGACACAGGACACAGAGCCGGGCTCAACCTTGGACACAGGACACAGAGCCGGGACTCTTCTTGGACACAGGACACAGAGCCGGGACTCTTCTTGGACACAGGACACAGAGCCGGGACTCTCCTTGGACACAGGACACAGAGCCGGGCTCAACCTTGGACACAGGACACAGAGCCGGGCTCAACCTTGGACACGGGACACAGAGCCGGGCTCAACCTTGGACACGGGACACAGAGCCGGGCTCAACCTTGGACACAGGACACAGAGCCGGGCTCAACCTTGGACACAGGACACAGAGCCGGGAACCTTCTTGGACACAGGACACAGAGCCGGGCTCAACCTTGGACACAGGTCACAGAGCCGGGCTCAACCTTGGACACAGGACACAGAGCCGTGCTCAACCTTGGACACAGGACACAGAGCCGGGCTCAACCTTGGACACAGGACACAGAGCCGGGCTCAACCTTGGACACAGGACACAGAGCCGGGCTCAACCTTGGACACAGGACACAGAGCCGGGCTCAACCTTGGACACAGGACACAGAGCCGGGCTCAACCTTGGACACAGGACACAGAGCCGGGACTCTTCTTGGACACAGGACACAGAGCCGGGCTCAACCTTGGACACAGGACACAGAGCCGGGACTCTTCTTGGACACAGGACACAGAGCCGGGACTCTTCTTGGACACAGGACACAGAGCCGGGCTCAACCTTGGACACAGGACACAGAGCCGGGCTCAACCTTGGACACAGGACACAGAGCCGGGCTCAACCTTGGACACGGGACACAGAGCCGGGACTCTCCTTGGACACGGGACACAGAGCCGGGAACCTTCTTGGACACAGGACACAGAGCCGGGCTCAACCTTGGACACAGGACACAGAGCCGGGACTCTTCTTGGACACAGGACACAGAGCCGGGACTCTCCTTGGACACAGGACACAGAGCCGGGACTCTCCTTGGACACAGGACACAGAGCCGGGACTCTCCTTGGACACAGGACACAGAGCCGGGACTCTCCTTGGTATGGGATTCTGGTGCCGAGCTTTTTGATGTGGGTTTCCGATGGGGGCGGTCCCGGAAAGAAATAGATGGACCCTGAGCTATTTAAGTTGAAAGCCTGAAATGGGGATCAGCTGCCTCAACTGACGCGCCCAACGGAACAAGGGAAAACAGAAACAACCGGAATGCGGACTTCACGGACCGGACCGTGACACAGCCACCTCTTTCAGATCACTGGGGTGTAGTCCATTTAGTCTGGATGATTTATCTAACGTCAGATCCTTCAGTTTCCCAAGCACCTGTTCCCTAGTAATGGCAACTTCAGTCACGTCTGCCCCCGACACTCGAAGAACATCAGGCAGACTGCTCATGTCTCCCACAGTGAAGACTGATACAAAGATTTATTCCATTTGCCTGTCATTTCTTTGTCACCCGTTCCTAAATCTGCAGCATCGTTTACCAGTGGTTTGATATCAACTCTTTCGTCTCCTTTAGACTTTATACATTGGAAGAAATTTCCGGTAACTTCTTTAATATTATTAACTAGCATACCTTTTCTGTTCCACATTTTCTGTCTTTATGGTTTTTAGCTGGCTTTAGTTGGTTTTTAAATGCTTCCCAATCCTCTAACTTCTCACTATTTTCCTTCTATTTTATACCCCCAATTTAGCTTTTATTTTGACTTACCTAGTCAGCCACGGTTGTGTCAACCTGGCTTTAGAACACTTCTTCTTTGGGATATATCTAGCCCGCACCGTCCGAAATACTCCCAGCAATCCCAGCCTTCCTACTCCATCGTCATCCCTGCTGATGTCCTCTTGCAATCACTTTAGACCATAAGATAATGTAGTTATAGGTCACTTGGAGGACGAGATGTGGGAACTGATGTTGGGCAATGAGGAAATTGCCGAGACTTTGAATAACTATTTTGTGTCGGTCTTTACAGTGGAGAAAACATCTAACAGGCCAAAGAGAGATGTTCTGGATGTGATGGGAGGTGAGGACCTTAATACCTTAGCTATAACTAAGGAGATAGTGCTGAGCAAACTTGTGGGCCTGAAGATAGTTAAGTCCCCTGGTCCTGACGGAATGCATCTCAGGGTACTGAAAGAAATGGCAGAAGTTCTAGTAGAGGCTTTGGTGATAATTTACCAAAATTCTCTGTATTCGGGGCTGGTCCTAACGGATTGGAAGATGGCGAATGTCACACCACTATTCAAAACAGGATGTAGGCAGAAGGCAGGTAGCTATACGGCAGTTAGTGGAAAAATGCTTGAAGCTCTCATTAAAGAAGAATTAGCGAGGCATCTGGAAAGAAATGGATCCATCGGGCAGACACAACAAGAATTCAGAAAAGACAGGTCCTGTTTGACAAACTTGCTGGAGTTCTTTGAGAATATAATGAGCACAGTGGATAGAGGGGAATAGATGGACATTATTTACATGGATTTCCAGAAGGTATTCGATAAGGTGCCACATAAAGGACTTATCTATAAGATAAGGATGCATAAAGTCGGGGTGGTGTATTAGCATGAATAGAGGATTGATTACCTAATAGAAAGCAGAGAGTTGGGATACATGGGTGGCAATCAGTAGTGAGTGGTGTGCCACAGGGGTCAGTGCTGGGCCCCCAACTGTTCATGATATACAACGATCTGGAAGAGGGGGCCGAGTGTAGTGTATCTAAGTTTGCTGATGACACTAAGTTGATTGGAAAAGCAAATTGTGCAGAGGATTCGGAGAGTCTACAGAAAGATATATTTAGGTTGGGTGAGTGGGCAAGGGTCTGGCAGATGGAGTACAGTTGGTAAATGCGAGGTCATCCTGTTAGGAAGGAAAAATAAAAGACCAGATTATCATTTAAATGGTAAAAATTGCAGCATGCTGCTGTGCAGAGGGACTTGGGAGTGCTTGTGCATGTATCACAAAAGGTTGGTTTGCATGTGCAGCAGGCTAGCAAGAAGGCAAATGGAATGTTGGCCTTCATTGCTAGAGAGATTGAATTTAAGTGCAGGGAGCTTATTCTGCAACTGTACAGGGTACTGGTGAGGCCACATCTCGAGTACTGCTTGCAGTTCTGGTCTCCTTACTTGTGGAAGGATATCACACAAAATGCTGGTGGAACACATCAGGCCAGGCAGCATCTATAAGGAGAAGCTGCCTAGCCTGCTGTGTTCCACCAGCATTTTGCGTGTGTTGCTTGAATTTCCAGCATCTGTAGATTTCCTCGAGTTTGCTTGTGGAAGGATATACTGACTTTGGAGGTGGTGCAGAGGAGGTTCACCAGGTTGATTCCAGAGATGAAGGGGTTAGACTATAAGGAGAAATCGAGTTGCCTGGGACTATACTCGCTGAAATTCAGAAGAATTAGAGGAGATTTTATAGAAGCATAAAATATGAAAGGGATAATTAAGATAGGGACAGGAAAGTTGCTTCCACTGATGGGTGAGACAAGAACTAGGGGACACAGCCTCAATATTCAGGGGAGTATATTTAGGATGGTGAGGAGGAACTGCTTTTCCCAGAGAGTGGTGACTCTGTGGAATTCTCTGCCCAACGAAGCAGTGGAGGCTGCCTCAGTAAATACATATAAGACAAGGTTGGATAGATTTTTGCATAGGAGGGAAATTAACAGTTATGGGGAAAAGACAGGTAGATGGAAATGAGTCCATAGCTAGATCAGCCATGATCTTATCGAATGGCGGAGCATGTTCAATGAACCGGATGGCCTACCCCTGCTCCTATTTCTTATGTTCTTATATATGAATAGAATTTTGGCCCATTGAGTCTGCTCCGCCATTTAATCATAGCTAGTACTCCCCCCCCCCACCTCTTCAGGCCACTCCTCCTCCTTTTCCCCGTACCCTTTGATGTCGTGGCCCATCAATCTCTGTCCTAGATGTACCCACGGACTGGCCTCCACAGCTGCTGTGGAAACAAATTCACCACCCTCTGGCTGAAGAAATTTCTCTGCCTCTCCGTTTTAGATGGAAGCCCCTCTATCCTGAGGCTGTGCCCTCTTGTCCTCGACTCCCCCACCATAAGAAAAATCTTTTCCACACCTACTCTGTCTAGGCCTTTCAATATTACAATGTCCCTTTGCTTCTCAGATTTTTGGATTTTCTCCCGAAATAGAAAATAGTCAGCACATTTATTTCTTCAACCAAGGTGCATGAATATGCTTTATCCAACATTGTATTTCATTTCCCACTTTCTTGCCCATTTTTCTAATCTGTATAAGTCCTTTTTCAGCCTTCCTGTTTCCTCAATGATACCTGCCCCTCCACCAATCTTTGTATCATCTGCAAACTTGGCAACAAAGCCATCTATTCCATCATCTAAATCATTGATATACAGCATAAAGAATCAATCCCAACACCGACCCCTTGCGGAACACCATTAATCACTGGCAGCCAACCAGAAAAGGATCCTTTTATTCCCACTCACTGCCTCCGACCAATCAGTCAATATTCTAACCATGAGTAACTTTTGTGTAATGCCATAGGCTCTTAATTTGGTAACCCTTGTGTGTAGCATCTTGTCAAAGGCCTTCTGAAATTCCAAATATACAATATCTATCCTATTTGTAATCTCTTCAAAGAATTCCAACTGGATTGGCAGGCAAGATTTTCCCTGAAGGAAACCGTGCTGACTTTGTCCTTTCTTGTCCCGAGTCACCAAGTACTCCATAACCTCATCCCTAACAATTGACCACCATCTTCCACCGAGGTCAGGCTAGCTAGTCTATAATTTCCTTTCTTTTGGCCCCCTCCTTTCTTAAAGAGTGGAGTGACATTTGCTATTTTCTAGTCATCTGGAACTATGCCAGAGTCCAATGACTCTTGATTCTAGTTCCTCCACAACCTTTGCTGCTACCTCTTTTAGAACCCTAAGGTGCCGTACATCTGGTCCAGGTGACTCGTGTACCCTTAGGTCTTTCAGCTTTTTGAGCACCTTCTCCCTTATAACAGTAACTCACTCACTTCTCTTCCCTCACACCCTTCAATACTGGCACACTGCTGGTGTCTTCCACAGTGAAGACTGATGTAAAATACTCATTTCCTTCATCTGCCATCTCCTTGGACCACATTATTATTTCTCCAGCTGCATTTTCTAGCGGTCCTATATCCACTCTAATCTCTCTTTTAATTTTTATATACGGGGAAAAGTTGTTTCTATCCGCTTTGATATTGTTTGCTAGCAGACTTTCATAATTCATCTTTGCCCTCATAAAGAAGCTTTTACTTCCTTTCTGTACGTTTTAAAAGCTTCCCAGTCCTCCATCATTCGACTAATTTTTGCTTTACTATACGCCCTCTCTTTTGCTTTTACATTAACTTTGACTTCCCCTGTCAGCCATCGTTGTACTATTTTGCCATTTGAGTATTTCCTTGGTTTTAGAATGTATCTATTGTGCACCTTCCTCATTTCCCCAGTAACCCACGTCATTACTGCTCTGCTGTCATCCATACCAAAATCTTCTTCCAATTTACTTTGGCCAACTCCCCTTTCTGTAATTTCCTTTACTCTACTGAAACTGAATAAGTATTTTGTATCATGTTCACTGCGGAAGACACTAGCGGCGTGCCAGATGTTGAAGGGTGTGAGGAAAAAGAAACGGATGTTACTACTACAGGGAAGAAGATGCTCAAAAAGCTGAAAGACTCAAGGGTACATTAGTCACCCGGACCAAATGAAAAGCACCCTAGGCTTCTGAAAGAGGTAGTAGTAGAGATTGTGGAGATATTAGTAATGGTCTTTGAAAAATCATTGGATCCTAGCATGGTTCCAGAGGAATGGAAAATGGCAAATCTCACCCCACTCTTTAAAAAAAAAAGGAGGAAGGCAGCAGAGATGAAATTATGGACCAGTTAGCCTGACCTCAGTGGTCGGGAAGTTGTTGGAGTCAATTGTTAAGGATGAGGTTATGGAGTACTTGGTGACACAGGACAAGATAGATCAATGACAGTATAGTTTCCATAAGGGAAAACCTTGCCTGACAAACCTTCTTTGATGAGATTACAAGTAGGATAGATAAACAGATGCAGTGGAGGTTGTATATTTAGACTTTCAGAAGGCCTTTGACAAGGTGCCCCACATGAGGCTGCTTACCAAGTTTAGATGCCATGTTATTACAGGAATGTTACCTGCATGGTTAGAGCATTGGCTGATTGGTAGCAGGCAGTGAGTGGGAATAAAAGGCTGCCAGTGACTAGTGGTTTTCCACAGGAATCAGTGTTGGGACAGCTTCGGTTTATGCTGAAAATAAATAACTTAGATAATGAAATAGATGACTTTACCATCATAGTTGCCAAGTTTGAGATGTAGATGAGACAAAGATTGGTGGAGGAGCAGATAGTGTTGAGGAAACAGGTGGGCTCCAGGAGGCCTTAGACAGATTGGGAGAATAGACAAGAGTGGCAAATGAAATACAATGTTAGAACATGCAAGGTCATAAATATGTGGACAATTTTTTTAAACAGGGAAGTCCAAAAATGTGAAGTCCTTGTGCAGAACACCCTGAAGGTTATCTTACAGGTTTAGTTGGTGGTGAGGAAGGGTGAGGTTATGGAGTTCATGGTGACACGGACTCAAGAGGTCTAGAATACAAGAGCAGGGATGTGATGCTGCGGCTTTAAAGGGCACTGATGAGGCATCACCTTAAGTATTATAAACTGTTTTGGGCTCCTCATCTAAGAAAAGATATGGTGGCATTGGAGAAGCTTCAGAGGAGGTTCACAAGGATGATTCCGGGAATGAAAGGATTATCATACAAAGAACATTTCATAGCTCTGCATCTGTACTCACTAGAATTTAGAGGGATGAGGGGGGAATCTCACTGAATGTAAAAAGGCCTAGACATAGTAGATGTGGAAAGGATGTTTCCCATGGTGGGAGAGTCTAGGACAAGAGGGCAGAGTAGATGTGGAAAGGATGTTTCCCATGGTGGGGGAGTCTAGGACAAGAGGGCACAGTATCAGGATAGAGGGGCGTTCATTCAAAACAGAGTTGCGGAGAAATTTCTTTAGCCAGAGGTTGGTAAATTTGTCGAATTTATTACCACAGGCAGACATGGAGGCCATGTCATTGTGTGTTTTTAAGGCAGCACTTGGTAGGTTTTTGATTGAACACAGCATCAAAAGTTACTTAGAGAAGGCTGGGGAATAGGGGCTGAGAAGGGGGGAAGGGATAAGCTATGACTGAATGACGGAGCAGACTCATTTGACCAAACAGCCTAATTCAGCTCCTCTGTCTTATGGTCTTATGAAAATGCTGCTACACCGGACTTCACCTTCTCCTCATCAAATTTCAAGTTGAACTCAATTATATTGTAATCACTGGTCCAAAGGATTCCTTTACCTAATCACCTCTGGTTCATCACATAACATCCAATCCTAAAAATGCTCTAAAAAGGCATCTTGTAGGCATTCAACAAATTCACTCTTTTGTTCCATTACCAGCCTGACTTTCCCAATCGACCTGCATGTTATAATCTCCCATGACTATCATTCATTTGCCATTTGACATGCCTTTTCTATTTCAATATAACCATATAACCATATACCAATCACAGCACGGAAACAGGCCATCTCGGCCCTCCTAGTCCGTGCCGAACTCTTAATCTCAGCTAGTCCCACCTACCTGCACTCAGCCCATAACCCTCCACTCCTTTCCTGTCCATATACCTATCCAATTTTACCTTAAATGACACAACTGAACTGGCCTCTACTACTTCTACAGGAAGCTCATTCCACACAGCTATCACTCTCTAAAGAAATACCCCCTCGAGTTTCCCTTAAACTTCTGCCCCCTAACTCTCAAATCATGTCCTCTTGTTTGAATCTCCCCTATTCTCAATGGAAACAGCCTATTCACGTCAACTCTATCTATCCCTCTCAAAATTTTAAATACCTCGATCAAATCCCCCCTCAACCTTCTACGCTCCAATGAATAGAGACCTAAGTTGTTCAACCTTTCTCTGTAACTTAAGTGCTGAGGTAACATCCTAGTAACATCCTAGGTCTATATGGACATCCTAGTAAACAGGTAACATCCTAGTAAATCGTCTCTGCACTCTCTCTAATTTATTGATATCTTTCCTATAATTCGGTGACCAAAACTGCACGCAATATTCCAAATTTGGCCTTACCAATGCCTTGTACAATTTTAACATTACATCCTAACTTCTGTACTCAATGCTTTGATTTATAAAGGCCAGCGTTCCAAAAGCCTTCTTCACCGCCCTATCTACATGAGATTCCACTTCAGGGAACTATGCACTGTTATTCCTAGATCTCTCTGTTCCTCTGCATTCCTCAATGCCCTACCATTTACCCTGTATGTTCTATTTGGATTATTCCTGCCAAAATGTAAAACCTCACACTTCTCAGCATTAAACTCCATCTGCCAACGTTCAGCCCATTCTTCTAACCGGCATAAATCTCCCTGCAAGCTTTGAAAACCCACCTCATTATCCACAACACCTCCTACCTTAGTATCATCGGCATACTTACTAATCCAATTTACCACCCCATCATCCAGATCATTTATGTATATTACAAACAACATTGGGCCCAAAACAGATCCCTGAGGCACCCCGCTAGTCACCGGCCTCCATCCCAATAAACAATTATCCACCACTACTCTCTGGCATCTCCCATCTAGCCACTGTTGAATCCATTTTATTACTCCAGCATTAATACCTTACGACTGAACCTTCTTAACTAACCTTCCATGTGGAACTTTGTCAAAGGCTTTGCTGAAGTCCATATAGACTACATCCACTGCCTTACCCTCGTCAACATTCCTCGTAACTTCTTCAAAAAATTCAATAAGGTTTGTCGAACATGACCTTCCACGCACAAATCCATGCTGGCTACTCCGAATCAAATCCTGTCTATCCAGATAATTATTAATACTATCTCTAAGAATATTTTCCATTAATTTACCCACCACTGATGTCAAACTGACAGGTCTATAATTGCTAGGCTTACTTCTAGAACTCTTTTTAAACAATGGAACCACATGAGCAATACGCCAATCCTCCGGCACAATCCCCGTTTCTAATGACATCTTAAAGATCTCTGTCAGAGCTCCTGCTATTTCTACACAAACTTCCCTCAAGGTCCTGGGGAAAATCCTGTCAGGATCCGGAGATTTATCCACTTTTAAATTTCTTTAAAGCGCCAGTACTTCCACCTCTTTAATTGTCATAGGTTCCATAACTTCCTTACTTGTTTCCCACACCTTACACAATTCAATATCCTTCTCCTTAGTGAATACCGAAGAGAAGAAATTGTTCAAAATCTCTCCCATCTCCCTCGGTTCCACACATAGCTGACCACTCTGATTCTCTAAGGGGCCAATTTTATCCCTCACTATCCTCTTGCTTTTAATATAACTGTAGAAACCTTTCGGATTTACTTTCACCTTATTTGCCAAACCAACCTCGTATCTTCTTTTAGCTTTTCTAATCTTTCTTAAGATTCCTTTTACATTCTTTATATTCCTCGAGCAATTCCTTTACATGCTGCCTATATCTATTGTAGACATCCCTCTTTTTCCGAACCAAATTTCTAATATCCCTTGAAAAGCATGGTGCTTTCAAACCTTTAACCTTTCCTTTCAACCTAACAGGAACATAAAGATTCTGTACCCTCATAATTTCACCTTTAAATGACCTCCATTTCTCCATTACATCCTTCCCATAAAACAACTTGACCCAATCCACTCTCTCTAAATCCCTTCGCATCTCCTCAAAGTTAGCCTTTCGCCAATCAAAAATCTCAACTCTAGGTCCTGTCCTGTCCTTCTCCATAATTATATTGAAGCTAATGCTATTGTGATCACTGGACCCGAAGTGCTCCCCAACACATACATCTGTCAGCTGACCTATCGCATTCCCTAACAGGAGATCCAACACTGCCCCATCTCTAGTCGGTACTTCTATGTATTGTTGCAAAAAACTATCCTGCACACATTTCACAAACTCTAAACCATCCAGCCCTTTTACAGAATGAGCTTCCCAGTCTACGTGTGGAAAATTAAAATCTCCCACAATCACCACCTTGTGTTTACTACAAATATCTGCTGTCTCCTTACACATTTGCTCTTCCAACTCACACTCCCCATTAGGTGGCCTATAATACACTCCTATCAGTGTTACTGCACCTTTCCCATTCCTCAATTCCACCCAAATGGCCTCCCTAGAGGAGCTCTCTAATCTATCCTTCCAAAGCACCGCCATAAGATTTTCTCGGACAAGCAATGCAACACCTCCTCCTCTGGCCCCTCCTACTCTATCACACCTGAAGCAACTAAATCCAGGAATATTTAGTTGCCAATCACACCCTTCCTGCAACCATGTTTCACTAATAGCTACAACATCATAATTCCAGGTATCAATCCACGCTTTAAGCTCATCCACCTTTCTTACAATGCTCCTAGCATTAAAATAGATACATTTAAGATACTCTCCACCCCCTTCTCTCTTTTCATTCCTAACAATGCATTCAAATTTATTATCCTTTTCTTTCTTCTCCCCTACATCTTCGGGCTGAGTGCATCCCTTCTCCATCACCTGCCTTTCCTCCCTCACACACTGTCTATTTACTTGCTCTACTGGTGAACTAACCTCCTCTCCCATGGTTTCCTCAAATTGATTCCCGCCCCCCCCCCCATTCTTACTAGTTTAAAGTCCGCCCTGTAGTCCTAGCAAACCTCCCCGCTAGGATATTGGTCCCCCCAGGGTTCAAGCGTAACCCATCCTTCTTGAACAGGTCATGCCTGCCCCAGAAGAGGTCCCAATGATCCAGAAACTTGAATCCCTGCCCCCTGCTCCAATCCCACAGCCACGCATTCATCCTCCACCTAATTCTATTCCTACTCTCACTGTCGCACGGCACAGGCAGTAGTCCCGAGATTACTACCTTTGTGGTCCTTCTTCTTAACTGCCTTCCTAACTCCCTATACTCTCGTTTCAGGACCTCTTCCCCTTTCCTACCTCTGTCATTGGTACCTACATGTACCACGACCTCTGGCTCCTCACCCTCCCACTTCAGGATATATAACAGGATATTTTCCTGTTGTAAGATGTGGTCCACATCCCAGCTACTGTTTGGAGGCCTGTATATAACTGCCATCAAGGTCCTGTTACCCTTGCAGTTTCTTAACTCAACCCACAAGGATTCAACATCTTCCAATCCTATGTCACACCTTTCTACTGATTTGATGCCATTCTTTACCAGTCGAGCCAGACCTCCCCCCTGCCTCCCTTCCTATCCCTCTGTTATAACGTGTAACTTTGGACATTCAGCTCCCAACTACACCCATCCTTCAGTCACGATTCAATGATGGCCACAATATCATACCTGACTATCTTTAATAGTGCAACAAGTTCATCCACCTTACTTCTTGTACTCTGCACAATGAGATACAACACCTTGAGTTCCGTATTTTCTATCCTTTCTGACTCTGCATCCCTGTTGACTGCAACTAAGTCCCATCACCTTCCTGCCCTCCCTGACAATCTGACTGCACACTTTGTTTTCGTCCTCAGTGTCCTGCCTCACATCCATCATCATGAAGTGTTTTGAGAGGCTCGTCATGAGGCACATCAAGACCCTGCTGCCCCCCCGCACTGGAACCCCTGCAGTTTGCTTATCGTCCCAACTGCCCAACAGACAAAGCCATCGCCGCCACCTGGCCCTAATCCACCTGAAGCTGCATCTCCAACACCATCACACTGAGCACGGGGCTCCCCAGGGTTGCATGCTCAGTCCACAGCTGTTCACTCTGCTGACCCACGACTGTGTGCTCAGTCCACTGCTGACCCACGACTGTGTGCTCAGTCCACTGCTGTTCACTCTGCTGACCCACGACTGTGTGCTCAGTCCACTGCTGTTCACTCTGCTGACCCACGACTGTGTGCTCAGTCCACTGCTGACCCACGACTGTGTGCTCAGTCCACCGCTGTTCACTCTGCTGACCCACGACTGTGTGCTCAGTCCACTGCTGTTCTCTCTGCTGACCCACGACTGTGTGCTCAGTCCACTGCTGTTCTCTCTGCTGACCCACGACTGTGTGCTCAGTCCACTGCTGTTCACTCTGCTGACCCACGACTGTGTGCTCAGTCCACTGCTGTTCACTCTGCTGACCCACGACTGTGTGCTCAGTCCACTGCTGTTCACTCTGCTGACCCACGACTGTGTGCTCAGTCCACTGCTGTTCACTCTGCTGACCCACGACTGTGTGCTCAGTCCACTGCTGTTCACTCTGCTGACCCACGACTGTGTGCTCAGTCCACTGCTGTTCACTCTGCTGACCCACGACTGTGTGCTCAGTCCACTGCTGTTCACTCTGCTGACCCACGACTGTGTGCTCAGTCCACTGCTGACCCACGACTGTGTGCTCAGTCCACTGCTGTTCTCTCTGCTGACCCACGACTGTGTGCTCAGTCCACTGCTGTTCTCTCTGCTGACCCACGACTGTGTGCTCAGTCCACTGCTGTTCTCTCTGCTGACCCACGACTGTGTGCTCAGTCCACTGCTGACCCACGACTGTGTGCTCAGTCCACTGCTGTTCTCTCTGCTGACCCACGACTGTGTGCTCAGTCCACTGCTGACCCACGACTGTGTGCTCAGTCCACTGCTGTTCACTCTGCTGACCCACGACTGTGTGCTCAGTCCACTGCTGTTCACTCTGCTGACCCACGACTGTGTGCTCAGTCCACTGCTGTTCACTCTGCTGACCCACGACTGTGTGCTCAGTCCACTGCTGTTCACTCTGCTGACCCACGACTGTGTGCTCAGTCCACTGCTGTTCACTCTGCTGACCCACGACTGTGTGCTCAGTCCACTGCTGTTCTCTCTGCTGACCCACGACTGTGTGCTCAGTCCACTGCTGACCCACGACTGTGTGCTCAGTCCACTGCTGTTCTCTCTGCTGACCCACGACTGTGTGCTCAGTCCACTGCTGTTCACTCTGCTGACCCACGACTGTGTGCTCAGTCCACTGCTGACCCACGACTGTGTGCTCAGTCCACTGCTGTTCTCTCTGCTGACCCACGACTGTGTGCTCAGTCCACTGCTGACCCACGACTGTGTACTCAGTCCACTGCTGTTCACTCTGCTGACCCACGACTGTGTGCTCAGTCCACTGCTGTTCACTCTGCTGACCCACGACTGTGTGCTCAGTCCACTGCTGTTCACTCTGCTGACCCACGACTGTGTGCTCAGTCCACTGCTGACCCACGACTGTGTGCTCAGTCCACTGCTGACCCACGACTGTGTGCTCAGTCCACTGCTGACCCACGACTGTGTGCTCAGTCCACTGCTGTTCACTCTGCTGACCCACGACTGCGTGCTCAGTCCACTGCTGTTCTCTCTGCTGACCCACGACTGTGTGCTCAGTCCACTGCTGTTCACTCTGCTGACCCACGACTGTGTGCTCAGTCCACTGCTGACCCACGACTGTGTGCTCAGTCCACTGCTGTTCTCTCTGCTGACCCACGACTGTGTGCTCAGTCCACTGCTGTTCACTCTGCTGACCCACGACTGTGTGCTCAGTCCACTGCTGTTCTCTCTGCTGACCCACGACTGTGTGCTCAGTCCACTGCTGTTCTCTCTGCTGACCCACGACTGTGTGCTCAGTCCACTGCTGTTCTCTCTGCTGACCCACGACTGTGTGCTCAGTCCACTGCTGTTCTCTCTGCTGACCCACGACTGTGTGCTCAGTCCACTGCTGTTCACTCTGCTGACCCACGACTGTGTGCTCAGTCCACTGCTGACCCACGACTGTGTGCTCAGTCCACTGCTGTTCACTCTGCTGACCCACGACTGTGTGCTCAGTCCACTGCTGTTCACTCTGCTGACCCACGACTGTGTGCTCAGTCCACTGCTGTTCTCTCTGCTGACCCACGACTGTGTGCTCAGTCCACTGCTGTTCACTCTGCTGACCCACGACTGTGTGCTCAGTCCACTGCTGTTCACTCTGCTGACCCACGACTGTGTGCTCAGTCCACTGCTGACCCACGACTGTGTGCTCAGTCCACTGCTGACCCACGACTGTGTGCTCAGTCCACTGCTGACCCACGACTGTGTGCTCAGTCCACTGCTGACCCACGACTGTGTGCTCAGTCCACTGCTGACCCACGACTGTGTGCTCAGTCCACTGCTGTTCACTCTGCTGACCCACGACTGTGTGCTCAGTCCACTGCTGTTCTCTCTGCTGACCCACGACTGTGTGCTCAGTCCACTGCTGTTCTCTCTGCTGACCCACGACTGTGTGCTCAGTCCACTGCTGTTCACTCTGCTGACCCACGACTGTGTGCTCAGTCCACTGCTGTTCACTCTGCTGACCCACGACTGTGTGCTCAGTCCACTGCTGTTCTCTCTGCTGACCCACGACTGTGTGCTCAGTCCACTGCTGTTCTCTCTGCTGACCCACGACTGTGTGCTCAGTCCACTGCTGTTCACTCTGCTGACCCACGACTGTGTGCTCAGTCCACTGCTGTTCACTCTGCTGACCCACGACTGTGTGCTCAGTCCACTGCTGACCCACGACTGTGTGCTCAGTCCACTGCTGTTCTCTCTGCTGACCCACGACTGTGTGCTCAGTCCACTGCTGTTCTCTCTGCTGACCCACGACTGTGTGCTCAGTCCACTGCTGTTCACTCTGCTGACCCACGACTGTGTGCTCAGTCCACTGCTGTTCACTCTGCTGACCCACGACTGTGTGCTCAGTCCACTGCTGTTCTCTCTGCTGACCCACGACTGTGTGCTCAGTCCACTGCTGTTCACTCTGCTGACCCACGACTGTGTGCTCAGTCCACTGCTGTTCACTCTGCTGACCCACGACTGTGTGCTCAGTCCACTGCTGTTCTCTCTGCTGACCCACGACTGTGTGCTCAGTCCACTGCTGTTCTCTCTGCTGACCCACGACTGTGTGCTCAGTCCACTGCTGTTCACTCTGCTGACCCACGACTGTGTGCTCAGTCCACTGCTGTTCTCTCTGCTGACCCACGACTGTGTGCTCAGTCCACTGCTGTTCACTCTGCTGACCCACGACTGTGTGCTCAGTCCACTGCTGTTCTCTCTGCTGACCCACGACTGTGTGCTCAGTCCACTGCTGTTCACTCTGCTGACCCACGACTGTGTGCTCAGTCCACTGCTGACCCACGACTGTGTGCTCAGTCCACTGCTGTTCTCTCTGCTGACCCACGACTGTGTGCTCAGTCCACTGCTGTTCACTCTGCTGACCCACGACTGTGTGCTCAGTCCACTGCTGTTCTCTCTGCTGACCCACGACTGTGTGCTCAGTCCACTGCTGTTCTCTCTGCTGACCCACGACTGTGTGCTCAGTCCACTGCTGTTCTCTCTGCTGACCCACGACTGTGTGCTCAGTCCACTGCTGTTCTCTCTGCTGACCCACGACTGTGTGCTCAGTCCACTGCTGTTCACTCTGCTGACCCACGACTGTGTGCTCAGTCCACTGCTGACCCACGACTGTGTGCTCAGTCCACTGCTGTTCACTCTGCTGACCCACGACTGTGTGCTCAGTCCACTGCTGTTCACTCTGCTGACCCACGACTGTGTGCTCAGTCCACTGCTGTTCTCTCTGCTGACCCACGACTGTGTGCTCAGTCCACTGCTGTTCACTCTGCTGACCCACGACTGTGTGCTCAGTCCACTGCTGTTCACTCTGCTGACCCACGACTGTGTGCTCAGTCCACTGCTGTTCACTCTGCTGACCCACGACTGTGTGCTCAGTCCACTGCTGACCCACGACTGTGTGCTCAGTCCACTGCTGACCCACGACTGTGTGCTCAGTCCACTGCTGACCCACGACTGTGTGCTCAGTCCACTGCTGACCCACGACTGTGTGCTCAGTCCACTGCTGACCCACGACTGTGTGCTCAGTCCACTGCTGTTCACTCTGCTGACCCACGACTGTGTGCTCAGTCCACTGCTGTTCTCTCTGCTGACCCACGACTGTGTGCTCAGTCCACTGCTGTTCTCTCTGCTGACCCACGACTGTGTGCTCAGTCCACTGCTGTTCACTCTGCTGACCCACGACTGTGTGCTCAGTCCACTGCTGTTCACTCTGCTGACCCACGACTGTGTGCTCAGTCCACTGCTGTTCTCTCTGCTGACCCACGACTGTGTGCTCAGTCCACTGCTGTTCTCTCTGCTGACCCACGACTGTGTGCTCAGTCCACTGCTGTTCACTCTGCTGACCCACGACTGTGTGCTCAGTCCACTGCTGTTCACTCTGCTGACCCACGACTGTGTGCTCAGTCCACTGCTGACCCACGACTGTGTGCTCAGTCCACTGCTGTTCTCTCTGCTGACCCACGACTGTGTGCTCAGTCCACTGCTGTTCACTCTGCTGACCCACGACTGTGTGCTCAGTCCACTGCTGTTCACTCTGCTGACCCACGACTGTGTGCTCAGTCCACTGCTGTTCTCTCTGCTGACCCACGACTGTGTGCTCAGTCCACTGCTGTTCACTCTGCTGACCCACGACTGTGTGCTCAGTCCACTGCTGTTCACTCTGCTGACCCACGACTGTGTGCTCAGTCCACTGCTGTTCTCTCTGCTGACCCACGACTGTGTGCTCAGTCCACTGCTGTTCACTCTGCTGACCCACGACTGTGTGCTCAGTCCACTGCTGACCCACGACTGTGTGCTCAGTCCACTGCTGTTCTCTCTGCTGACCCACGACTGTGTGCTCAGTCCACTGCTGTTCACTCTGCTGACCCACGACTGTGTGCTCAGTCCACTGCTGACCCACGACTGTGTGCTCAGTCCACTGCTGTTCTCTCTGCTGACCCACGACTGTGTGCTCAGTCCACTGCTGTTCACTCTGCTGACCCACGACTGTGTGCTCAGTCCACTGCTGTTCTCTCTGCTGACCCACGACTGTGTGCTCAGTCCACTGCTGTTCACTCTGCTGACCCACGACTGTGTGCTCAGTCCACTGCTGTTCTCTCTGCTGACCCACGACTGTGTGCTCAGTCCACTGCTGTTCACTCTGCTGACCCACGACTGTGTGCTCAGTCCACTGCTGTTCACTCTGCTGACCCACGACTGTGTGCTCAGTCCACTGCTGTTCACTCTGCTGACCCACGACTGTGTGCTCAGTCCACTGCTGTTCACTCTGCTGACCCACGACTGTGTGCTCAGTCCACTGCTGTTCTCTCTGCTGACCCACGACTGTGTGCTCAGTCCACTGCTGTTCACTCTGCTGACCCACGACTGTGTGCTCAGTCCACTGCTGACCCACGACTGTGTGCTCAGTCCACTGCTGTTCTCTCTGCTGACCCACGACTGTGTGCTCAGTCCACTGCTGTTCACTCTGCTGACCCACGACTGTGTGCTCAGTCCACTGCTGTTCACTCTGCTGACCCACGACTGTGCTGCAACTCACAGCTCGAACTACATCAAGTTCGCCGATGACACGACCGTGGTGGGTCTCATCAGCAAGAACGACGAGTCAGCTCACTGAGAGGAGGTGCAGCGGCTAACGGACTGGTGCAAAGACAATAACCTGTCTCTGAATGTGAACAAAACAAAAGATGTGATTGTTGACTTCAGGAGGGCACGGAGCAACAACTCCCTGCTGAACATCGACAGCTCCTCCGTAGAGATCGTTAAGAACACCAAATTTCTTGGTGTTCTCCTGACGGAGAATCTCACCTGGTCCCTCAAAACCAGCTCCATAGCAAAGAATGCCCAGTAGCATCTCTACTTTCTGTGAAGGCTGAGGAAAGTGCATCTCCCACCCCCCATCCTCATCACATCCTACAGGGGTTGTATTGAGAGCATCCTGAGCAGCTGCATCACTGCCTGGTTCGGAAATTGCACCATCTCGGATCGCAAGACCCTGCAGCAGATAGTGAGGTCAGCTGAGAAGATCATCAGGGTCTCTCTTCCTGCCATTTCAGATATTTACACTACATGCTGCATCCGCAAAGCTAACAGCATTGTGAAGGACCCCACGTACCCCTCATACAATCTCTTCTCCCTCCTGCCGTCTGGGAAAAGGCTCTGAAGCATTCGGGCTCTCACGACCAGACTATGTAACAGTTTCTTCCCCCAAACCATCAGACTCTTCAATACCCAGAGTCTAGACTGACATCTGCATCATTTATTATTATATTGTAGTTTGTCCTGTGCCTATTGTCCTGCACTGTTTTGTGCACTTTACGTGTGTAGGTCTGTAGTCTAGTGTAACCTTGAGCTGTCTCACATAGTCGAGTGTAGTTTTGTGTTGTTTCATGTAGCACCAGGGTCCTGGAGGAACGTTGTTTCATTTTTACTGTGTACTGTACCAGCGGTTTATGGTCGAAATTACAATAAAAATGACTTGACTTGTAATTTAAGTAAGGCGTGGTCTCTCCCAGTTTCTCACCCCTCACCCAACTCCCATTGGACCACTCCCCGGTACACACCATCCACTCCCCAACCTTCAAATCCCAGACTAATCAAAAATTTTCAAACTAGCATTTGCATACACAATGACTTTGACAATTCCTTCCCCTCTCCCGAACCCGCTCTCCCAGAGAACACACGCTTCACTTCTCCTCCCCCGACCCCACTCTCCCAGAGACCCCACGCTTCCCTTCCCCTCTCCCGAACCCGCTCTCCCAGAGACCCCACGCTTCACTTCTCCTCCCCCGACCCCGCTCTGCCGGAAACCCTACGCTTCCCTTCCCCTCTCCCGAACCCGCTCTGCCGGAAACCCTACGCTTCCCTTCCCCTCTCCCGACCGCGCTCTCCCAGTCCCCACGCTTCCCTTCCCCTCTCCCGACCCCGCTCTCCCAGAGACCCCACGCTTCCCTTCCCCTCTCCCGACCCCGCTCTCCCAGTCCCCATGCTTCCCTTCCCCTCTCCCGACCCCGCTCTCCCAGAGACCCCACGCTTCCCTTCCCCTCTCCCGACCCCGCTCTCCTAGAGACCCCACGTTTCTCTTCCCCTCCCGACCCCGCTCTCCCAGAGACCCCACCCCCTCTCCCGAACCCGCTCTCCCAGAGAACACACGCTTCACTTCTCCTCCCCCGACCCCGCTCTCCCAGAGACCCCACGCTTCCCTTCCCCTCTCCCGACCCCGCTCTGCCGGAAACCCCACGCTTCCCATCCCCTCTCCCGACCCCGCTCTCCCAGAGACCCCACGCTTCCCTTCCCCTCTCCCGACCCCGCTCTCCCAGAGACCCCACTCTTCCCTTCCCAACCCCGCTCTCCCAGTCCCCACGCTTCCCTTCCCCTCTCCCGACCCCGCTCTCCCAGAGACCCCACTCTTCCCTTCCCAACCCCGCTCTCCCAGTCCCCACGCTTCCCTTCCCCTCTCCCGACCCCGCTCTCCCAGAGACCCCACGCTTCCCTTCCCCTCTCCTGACCCCGCTCTCCCAGTCCCCACGCTTCCCTTCCCCTCTCCCGACCCCGCTCTCCCAGAGACCCCACGTTTCTCTTCCCCTCTCCCGACCCCGCTCTCCCAGAGACCCCACTCTTCCCTTCCCAACCCCGCTCTCCCAGTCCCCACGCTTCCCTTCCCCTCTCCCGACCCCGCTCTCCCAGAGACCCCACGCTTCCCTTCCCCTCTCCTGACCCCGCTCTCCCAGTCCCCACGCTTCCCTTCCCCTCTCCCGACCCCGCTCTCCCAGAGACCCCACGTTTCTCTTCCCCTCTCCCGACCCCGCTCTCCCAGTCCCCACCCTTCCCTTCCCCTCTCCTGACCCCGGTCTCCCAGAGACCCCATGCTTCACTTCCCCTCTCCCGACCCCGCTCTCCCAGAGACCCCACGCTTCCCTTCCCCTCTCCCGACCCCGCTCTCCTAGAGACCCCACGTTTCTCTTCCCCTCCCGACCCCGCTCTCCCAGAGACCCCACCCCCTCTCCCGAACCCGCTCTCCCAGAGAACACACGCTTCACTTCTCCTCCCCCGACCCCGCTCTCCCAGAGACCCCACGCTTCCCTTCCCCTCTCCCGACCCCGCTCTGCCGGAAACCCCACGCTTCCCATCCCCTCTCCCGACCCCGCTCTCCCAGAGACCCCACGCTTCCCTTCCCCTCTCCCGACCCCGCTCTCCCAGAGACCCCACTCTTCCCTTCCCAACCCCGCTCTCCCAGTCCCCACGCTTCCCTTCCCCTCTCCCGACCCCGCTCTCCCAGAGACCCCACTCTTCCCTTCCCAACCCCGCTCTCCCAGTCCCCACGCTTCCCTTCCCCTCTCCCGACCCCGCTCTCCCAGAGACCCCACGCTTCCCTTCCCCTCTCCTGACCCCGCTCTCCCAGTCCCCACGCTTCCCTTCCCCTCTCCCGACCCCGCTCTCCCAGAGACCCCACGTTTCTCTTCCCCTCTCCCGACCCCGCTCTCCCAGAGACCCCACTCTTCCCTTCCCAACCCCGCTCTCCCAGTCCCCACGCTTCCCTTCCCCTCTCCCGACCCCGCTCTCCCAGAGACCCCACGCTTCCCTTCCCCTCTCCTGACCCCGCTCTCCCAGTCCCCACGCTTCCCTTCCCCTCTCCCGACCCCGCTCTCCCAGAGACCCCACGTTTCTCTTCCCCTCTCCCGACCCCGCTCTCCCAGTCCCCACCCTTCCCTTCCCCTCTCCTGACCCCGGTCTCCCAGAGACCCCATGCTTCACTTCCCCTCTCCCGACCCCGGCCTCCCAGAGACCCCATGCTTCCCTTCCCCTCTCCCGAACCCGCTCTGCCGGAAACCCTACGCTTCCCTTCCCCTCTCCCGACCCCGCTCTCCCAGTCCCCACGCTTCCCTTCCCCTCTCCCGACCCCGCTCTCCCAGAGACCCCACTCTTCCCTTCTCC
Source organism: Hypanus sabinus (assembly GCF_030144855.1). Classification (NCBI taxonomy): domain Eukaryota; kingdom Metazoa; phylum Chordata; class Chondrichthyes; order Myliobatiformes; family Dasyatidae; genus Hypanus; species Hypanus sabinus. The sequence goes on along the minus strand of NW_026778917.1, from coordinate 830,811 downwards.
TCCCCCGACCCCGCTCTCCCAGAGACCCCACGCTTCCCTTCCCCTCTCCTGACCCCGCTCTCCCAGAGACCCCACGCTTCCCTTCCCCTCTCCCGACCCCGCTCTCCCAGAGACCCCACTCTTCCCTTCCCCTCTCCCGACCCCGCTCTCCCATTGACCCCACGCTTCCCTTCCCCTCTCCTGATCCCGCTCTCCCATTGACCCCACGCTTCCCTTCTCCTCCCCCGACCCCGCTCTGCCGGAGACCCCACGCTTCCCTTCCCCTCTCCCGACCCCGCTCTCCCAGAGACCCCACTCTTCACTTCCCCTCTCCCGACCCCGCTCTCCCAGAGACCCCACGCTTCACTTCCCCTCTCCCGACCCCTTCACTTGCGAACCGGTTTTCCCAGAGACCGCTTCCGATCCCGCTCTCTCATAGAGCCTCCCACCCTTTTGCTTCAAAGGATTCACCTTCTCCAAATGTTCCTCCCGTCCTCAAACCCTCCCTTCCCCGCTCTCCTCGAAACTTTTCCCTTCTCCCTTCGCTCCCGAAGCTCTCACCCTTCCCCCGCCCTCTGAACCTGCTGTCTCAGAGATCCCTCTCTTGCCCGCTCTCACAGAGATCGCTGTCGTTCCCGTCCTCTCCCCTCCAATCCCGCTCTCTTAGAGACTCCTCACTTTCCTTATCACTCCAATCCCACCCTCCTAGTGCCCCTCCTTTCCCTTTCCCCGTCGATGCCCCTCAGCCGGAGACGCTCCTCTTTCGTTCTCTTCCCCCCTCCGACCGCGGCCTCTCAGAGACCCCACCCCTGCACCCTACCAAACCCGCCCACTGAGAGACCCACTCCCCCAGAGACCCTCCCGACCCCGATCACCTAGCGATGTTTCTCATCCCCCTCCCACCCGACTACGTTCTCACAGACACCCCTCCGTTTTTCAACCCACTCCCTTTACTATTCCAGAAACCCTCCTCTTCTATGTCGTGTATTAGCTGTGGTTCGGAATTTTCCCGCATTGGCTCCTAAATAGGAGCACGGTCTAAAGTTTGTTTATAGAATTGTTGGTGAGAAACCAAGCTTCTTGGAAATCTGCAGATTATTCTCTTTCCCAGGCTCTCCCGTTCGTTCCTCCCTCATCTCTCTCTCCCTCTCTCCAATGCCTCCCCTCGCCCTTCCTCCCTCTCCCTCTCTCTACTCCGTCTCTATCTCTCTCCTTCCTCTCCGCTTCTCTCCAACTCTCCCTCTCTCCCTTTACTGTCACCCTTTCCTTCTCTTGCTCTCCCATCCTCTCGCCTTCTTTTACCCATAGAACTGTGCGCAAGGCCATTCGGCCCACAACATTGTGCTGAACAGCTAAAGAGCAAATCAAAAACACCGGAATACTAATCCTTCCTACCTGCACCATTTCCATATCCCTTCAAACTCCTTACGTCGATGTGCCTTTCCAAACCCCCCTTAAAAGCCCCTAAGGTATTTGCGTCTACCACCATACCAGACGGCGCATTCCAGTCATCCACACTCTCTGAGTAAAAAAACTTACCCCCACATCCCCCCTGAACCTACCCCCTCTCACTTTCGATGCATGCCCTCTGGTATTAGACATTTCAGCTCTGGGAAACTGTCTGCCGACTTTCTGTATACCTCTCATGATCTTATAATGCTCTATCAGATCTCCCCTCAGCATCCGCCACACCAGAGTAAACAATCAAAACGTTTATCCAGCCTCTCCAGACAGCACATTCCCTTTAAAGCAGGCAGCATCCTGGTGAACTTCGTCTGCATCTACTCCAAAGCCCCAACATACTTCCTACAGTGGGGCGACCAGAACTGATGTGACATAACCAGAGTTTGTAACCAAAGCTGTAATATAACCTCCTGACTTTTGAAGTCAGTGCCTCGACTAAAAATGCCAGCATTTCGTAAGCCTTAACCACTTTGGATGAATTTGCACGAAAGAACTCTTTGCTCAGCAACATTTTTAAGGATCTTGCCTTGTCTCCTCGCATTTACCCGACCAAGGCGCCACACCTCACAGTTATCTGGGTTAAACTCCACATGCCATTTCTCTGCCCGTATCTGCAACTGATCGATATCGTGCCGGTCTTCACTGTGCAGAACTCCACCAATCTAACCCACCCATCTACATTTTCATCCAGGTCATTTATATACACCACAATGAGCAGAGGTCCCAGCACAGATCCCTGTGGAACATCACTAATCACCGACCTCCAGCTCGAATAAGTCCCTTCAGCTAATACCTTCTGTCATTTATGTGCAAGTCAATGCTGACTCCGAACAGCCAACTCACCTCAGATCCCATAGATCTTAATGCTCTGGTGAACCTTCCATGAGGGACTTGGTCAAACACCTTACTAAATCCATGTAGACAACACCAGTTGTCCTACCCTCATCAATCTCTCTCGTCACTTTGTCAAAAAAACTATCAAGTTGGTAAGGCTGTGGGGCAGCCACAGAAAAGACATGCTGATTTTCCCTAATTAGGTTATTGGCTTCCAAATGCTCGTATATCCTATCCTAAGTATTCTTTACGTACTACACTCACGTTCTCTGCCTCCAAGCAAATGTTCCTGCTCCTTATCCTTGAGTTGTCCTACCTGGTTATCCTCTTGCTTTTCATGTAGTTTCCCTTGGAGTTTACCTTAATCCTGTTTGCCAGGGACTTCTCATGGCCTTTCCTGGTTTTCTAATTCCCTATACTTCTTTTCTGGCTTCTTTACATTCCTCATTTGCTTCGTTTGATTCTAACTTCTGAAATTTTACCCACTTTTCCCTTTTCCTCTTGCGTAAAAACATCACCTCTCTGGACATCCAAAGTTCTCTTATTGTTCCATCCCTGCCCTTCCTTCTAACAACGACATACATTCCCTGTACTCTGTGCAATTGATCTTTAAACACCCTGATGTGGACTTGCCAGAGAGAAGTCGGTCTCAATTAATCCTTCTTAGTTCCTGCCTAATGCCCTCGTAATATGACCTACTCCAATTTAAAACTCTCCCAAAAAACTCACCTATACTGGAAGTTCAGGAGTTGCGATGAAAAGTCAATCACCTGCCCAGGCTCCAGCGCGGCACCTCCTCATGATGGACTGTTCACATACTGATTAAAGAAATCTTCCTGGATACACTTATCAATTCTGCCTCGTTTAAACTCCTTGCACTAGGAATGTCCGAGTTTATATCAGGGAAGTTGAAATCCGCCGTGATAACTGTTTCGAGATACAGATTTCAGATAAAAACAACGGCGCATGCGCACCAACTTTAATCGTCAGCTCGCGAGTGCATGTACAGGTACATAGCAACCCCTTTTTATCAAAACAAAGAAAAGGAACAATTGTGTTAACAATTAAACTCGATATCTCTGGAGTCTGCTTTCCAGTATATTTTCATGGAATTAACTTCCTAACGCACCATCAATAACTCTCGAAGACGGAGGCGAGGTATAGGCTTTTATTCGCTGGAAGCGAGCAGTCAGCAGCAAGAGGTCCCCACACGACATCCTGGAGACTGAGGGGGGAGCCGTGCCTTCAATCGCCTTTATACAGGGGTCTGTGGGAGGAGCCACAGGAGCAGTCAGCAGAGGGGCGTGTCCAGACAGGTATATGTAGTTCACCGCACTTCCAAGACATTCATTAATCATGCCTTATGTCCCTTATGCCTGTCACAAACACATACCACTCATTATTTCCGTTTGAATGAGCATATCTACAAAATATAATACATACTGAAATTCGAATTTAACTTCAAATTACAAACTACACAACCTTCAAATAGGACATGGTCCTTCTTTGAGTATAACCATGACATTAAAATGCCAAATTGTGACAGACTTATTGTTCAATTGTTCATGAAATTATTCAATGCGGGACAAAGTCTTCCAGATATTCTGGCCTTTTCACTGAGCGGCCAGAACGAGTTTTTACTGTTATGTCCGAGTCCTGTTTCTTATTTGCATGTTTCGACGTTTCTGTCAAGGTTTGTGCTGTGTCGTTGGTCTCTGCTAGTGTCTGTGTGCATTTGATCCTGTAGACACACTGTGGTCATTGTCATTGGCCTCTGCTAGTGTCTGTGTGCATTTGATCCTGTAGACACACTGTGGTCATTGTCATTGCCCTATGCTAGTGTCTGTGTGCATTTGATCCTGTAGACACACTGTGGTCATTGTCATTGGCCTCTGCTAGTGTCTGTATGCATTTCATCCTGTAGACACACTGTGGTCATTGTCATTGGCCTCTGCTAGTGTCTGTGTGCATGTGATGCTGTAGACACACTGTGGTCATTGTCATTGGCCTCTGCTAGTGTCTGTGTGCATTTGATCCTGTAGACACGCTGTGGTCATTGTCATTGGCCTCTGCTAGTGTCTGTGTGCATTTGATCCTGTAGACACACTGTGGTCATTGTCATTGGCCTCTGCTAGTGTCTGTGTGCATGTGATGCTGTAGACACACTGTGGTCATTGTCATTGGTCTCTGCTAGTGTCTGTGTGCATTTGATCCTGTAGACACACCGTGGTCATTGTCATTGGTCTCTGCTAGTGTCTGTGTGCATTTGATCCTGTAGACACACCGTGGTCATTGTCATTGGCTTCTGCTACTGTCTGTGTGCATTTGATCCTGTAGACACACTGTGGTCATTGTCATTGCCCTCTGCTAGTGTCTGTGTGCATTTGATCCTGTAGACACACTGTGGTCATTGTCATTGGCCTCTGCTAGTGTCTGTGTGCATTTCATCCTGTAGACACACTGTGGTCATTGTCATTGGCCTCTGCTAGTGTCTGTGTGCATTTCATCCTGTAGACACACTGTGGTCATTGTCATTGGCCTCTGCTAGTGTCTGTGTGCATGTGATGCTGTAGACACACTGTGGTAATTGAAATTGGTCTCTGCTAGTGTCTGTGTGCATTTGATCCTGTAGACACACTGTGGTCATTGTCATTGCTCTCTGCTAGTGTCTGTGTGCATTTCATCCGGTAGACACACTGTGGTCATTGTCATTGGCCTCTGCTAGTGTCTGTGTGCATTTGATCCTGTAGACACACTGTGGTCATTGTCATTGGTCTCTGCTAGTGTCTGTGTGCATGTGATGCTTTTGACACACTGTGGTTATTGAAATTGGTCTCTGCTAGTGTCTGTGTGCATGTGATGCTGTAGACACACTGTGGTAATTGAAATTGGTCTCTGCTAGTGTCTGTGTACAAGTGATGCTATAGACACACTGTGGTCATTGTCATTGGCCTCTGCTAGTGTCTGTGTGCATTTGATCCTGTAGACACACTGTGGTCATTGTCATTGGCCTCTGCTACTGTTTGTCTGTGTGCATTTGATCCTGTAGACACACCGTGGTCATTGTCATTGGTCTCTGCTAGTGTCTGTGTGCATTTGATCCTGTAGACACACAGTGGTCATTGTCATTGGCTTCTGCTACTGTCTATGTGCATTTGATCCTGTAGACACACTGTGGTCATTGTCATTGGCCTCTGCTAGTGTCTGTGTACATGTGATGCTGTAGACACACTGTGGTCATTGTCATTGGTCTCTGCTAGTGTCTGTGTACATGTGATGCTGTAGACACACTGCGGTCATTGTCATTGGTCTCTGCTAGTATCTGTGTGCATTTGATCCTGTAGACACACCGTGGTCATTGTCATTGGCTTCTGCTACTGTCTGTGTGCATTTGATCCTGTAGACACACTGTGGTCATTGTCATTGGCCTCTGCTAGTGTCTGTGTGCATGTGATGCTGTAGACACGCTGTGGTCATTGTCATTGGCCTCTGCTAGTGTCTGTGTGCATTTGATCCTGTAGACACACTGTGGTCATTGTCATTGGCCTCTGCTAGTGTCTGTGTGCATGTGATGCTGTAGACACACTGTGGTAATTGTCATTGGCCTCTGCTAGTGTTTGTCTGTGTGCATTTGATCATGTAGACACACTGTGGGCATTGTCATTGGTCTCTGCTAGTGTCTGTGTGCATGTGATGCTGTAGACACACTGTGGTCATTGTCATTGGCCTCTGCTAGTGTCTGTGTGCATGTGATGCTGTAGACACACTGTGGTAATTGTCATTGGCCTCTGCTAGTGTTTGTCTGTGTGCATTTGATCATGTAGACACACTGTGAACATTGTCATTGGTCTCTGCTAGTGTCTGTGTGCATGTGATGCTGTAGACACACTGTGGTCATTGTCATTGGCCTCTGCTAGTGTCTGTGTGCATGTGATGCTGTAGACACACTGTGGGCATTGTCATTGGCCTCTGCTAGTGTCTGTGTGCATGTGATGCTGTAGACACACTGTGGTAATTGTCATTGGTCTCTGCTAGTGTCTGTGTGCATTTGATGCTGTAGACACACTGTGGTCATTGTCATTGGTCTCTGCTAGTGTCTGTGTACATGTGATGCTGTAGACACACTGTGGTAATTGTCATTGGTCTCTGCTAGTGTCTGTGTGCATTTGATGCTGTAGACACACTGTGGTCATTGTCATTGGTCTCTGCTAGTGTCTGTGTGCATTTGATCCTGTAGACACACTGTGGTCATTGTCATTGGGCTCTGCTAGTGTCTGTGTGCATGTGATGCTGTAGACACACTGTGGTTATTGAAATTGGTCTCTGCTAGTGTCTGTGTGCATGTGATGCTGTAGACAAACTGTGGTAATTGAAATTGGTCTCTGCTAGTGTCTGTGTGCATTTGATCCTGTAGACACACTGTGGTCATTGTCATTGGCCTCTGCTAGTGTCTGTGTGCATTTCATCCTGTAGACACACTGTGGTCATTGTCATTGGCCTCTGCTAGTGTCTGTGTGCATGTGATGCTGTAGACACACTGTGGTAATTGAAATTGGTCTCTGCTAGTGTCTGTGTACAAGTGATGCTGTAGACACACTGTGGCCATTGTCATTGGCCTCTGCTACTGTCTGTGTGCATTTGAACCTGTAGACACACTGTGGTCATTGTCATTGCCCTCTGCTAGTGTCTGTGTGCATTTCATCCGGTAGACACACTGTGGTCATTGTCATTGGCCTCTGCTAGTGTCTGTGTGCATTTGATCCTGTAGACACACTGTGGTCATTGTCATTGGTCTCTGCTAGTGTCTGTGTGCATTTGATCCTGTAGACACACCGTGGTCATTGTCATTGGTCTCTGCTAGTGTCTGTGTGCATTTGATCCTGTAGACACACCGTGGTCATTGTCATTGGCTTCTGCTACTGTCTGTGTGCATTTGATCCTGTAGACACACTGTGGTCATTGTCATTGGCCTCTGCTAGTGTCTGTGTGCATTTCATCCTGTAGACACACTGTGGTCATTGTCATTGGCCTCTGCTAGTGTCTGTGTGCATTTGATCCTGTAGACACACTGTGGTCATTGTCATTGCCCTCTGCTAGTGTCTGTGTGCATTTGATCCTGTAGACACACTGTGGTCATTGTCATTGGCCTCTGCTAGTGTCTGTGTGCATTTCATCCTGTAGACACACTGTGGTCATTGTCATTGGCCTCTGCTAGTGTCTGTGTGCATGTGATGCTGTAGACACACTGTGGTAATTGAAATTGGTCTCTGCTAGTGTCTGTGTACATGTGATGCTGTAGACACACTGTGGCCATTGTCATTGGCCTCTGCTAGTGTCTGTGTGCATTTGATCCTGTAGACACACTGTGGTCATTGTCATTGCCCTCTGCTAGTGTCTGTGTGCATTTCATCCGGTAGACACACTGTGGTCATTGTCATTGGCCTCTGCTAGTGTCTGTGTGCATTTGATCCTGTAGACACACTGTGGTCATTGTCATTGGTCTCTGCTAGTGTCTGTGTGCATGTGATGCTGTAGACACACTGTGGTTATTGAAATTGGTCTCTGCTAGTGTCTGTGTGCATGTGATGCTGTAGACACACTGTGGTAATTGAAATTGGTCTCTGCTAGTGTCTGTGTACAAGTGATGCTATAGACACACTGTGGTCATTGTCATTGGCCTCTGCTAGTGTCTGTGTGCATTTGATCCTGTAGACACACTGTGGTCATTGTCATTGGCCTCTGCTACTGTTTGTCTGTGTGCATTTGATCCTGTAGACACACCGTGGTCATTGTCATTGGTCTCTGCTAGTGTCTGTGTGCATTTGATCCTGTAGACACACCGTGCTCATTGTCATTGTTCTCTGCTAGTGTCTGTGTGCATTTGATCCTGTAGACACACCGTGGTCATTGTCATTGGCTTCTGCTACTGTCTATGTGCATTTGATCCTGTAGACACACTGTGGTCATTGTCATTGGCCTCTGCTAGTGTCTGTGTACATGTGATGCTGTAGACACACTGTGGTCATTGTCATTGGTCTCTGCTAGTGTCTGTGTACATGTGATGCTGTAGACACACTGCGGTCATTGTCATTGGTCTCTGCTAGTATCTGTGTGCATTTGATCCTGTAGACACAACGTGGTCATTGTCATTGGCTTCTGCTACTGTCTGTGTGCATTTGATCCAGTAGACACACTGTGGTCATTGTCATTGGCCTCTGCTAGTGTCTGTGTGCATGTGATGCTGTAGACACACTGTGGTCATTGTCATTGGTCTCTGCTAGTGTCTGTGTACATGTGATGCTGTAGACACACTGCGGTCATTGTCATTGGTCTCTGCTAGTATCTGTGTGCATTTGATCCTGTAGACACACCGTGGTCATTGTCATTGGCCTCTGCTAGTGTCTGTGTGCATTTGATCCTGAAGACACACTGTGGTCATTGTCATTGGTCACTGCTAGTGTCTGTGTGCATTTGATGCTGTAGACACACTGCGGTCATTGTCATTGGTCTCTGCTAGTGTCTGTGTGCATATGATCCTGTAGACACGCTGTGGTCATTGTCATTGGCCTCTGCTAGTGTCTGTGTGCATTTGATCCTGTAGACACACTGTGGTCATTGTCATTGGCCTCTGCTAGTGTCTGTGTGCATGTGATGCTGTAAAGACACTGTGGTAATTGTCATTGGCCTCTGCTAGTGTTTGTCTGTGTGCATTTGATCATGTAGACACACTGTGGTCATTGTCATTGGCCTCTGCTAGTGTCTGTGTGTATGTGATGCTGTAGACACACTGTGGTAATTGTCATTGGTCTCTGCTAGTGTCTGGGTGCATTTGATGCTGTAGACACACTGTGGTAATTGTCATTGGTCTCTGCTAGTGTCTGTGTGCATGTGATGCTGTAGACACACTGTGGTAATTGTCATTGGTCTCTGCTAGTGTCTGTGTGCATTTGATGCTGTAGACACACTGTGGTCATTGTCATTGGTCTCTGCTAGTGTCTGTGTGCATTTGATCCTGTAGACACACTGTGGTCATTGTCATTGGGCTCTGCTAGTGTCTGTGTGCATGTGATGCTGTAGACACACTGTGGTTATTGAAATTGGTCTCTGCTAGTGTCTGTGTGCATGTGATGCTGTAGACAAACTGTGTAATTGAAATTGGTCTCTGCTAGTGTCTGTGTGCATTTGATGCTTTAGACACACTGTGGTCATTGTCATTGGCCTCTGCTTGTGTCTGTGTGCATTTGATCCTGTAGACACACTGTGGTCATTGTCATTGGTCTCTGCTAGTGTCTGTGTGCATTTGATCATGTAGACACACTGTGGTCATTATCATTGGTCTCTGCTAGTGTCTGTGTGCATTTCATCCTGTAGACACACTGTGGTCATTGTCATTGGTCTCTGCTAGTGTCTGTGTGCATTTGATCATGTAGACACACTGTGGTCATTGTCATTGGTCTCTGCTAGTGTCTGTGTGCATGTGATGCTGTAGACACACTGTGGTCATTGTCATTGGCCTCTGCTAGTGTCTGTGTGCATGTGATGCTGTAGACACACTGTGGTCATTGTCATTGGTCTCTGCTAGTGTCTGTGTGCATGTGATGCTGTAGACACACTGTGGTTATTGAAATTGGTCTCTGCTAGTGTCTGTGTACAAGTGATGCTATAGACACACTGTGGTCATTGTCATTGGCCACTGCTAGTGTCTGTGTGCATTTGATCCTGTAGACACACTGTGGTCATTGTCATTGGCCTCTGCTACTGTTTGTCTGTGTGCATTTGATCCTGTAGACACACCGTGGTCATTGTCATTGGTCTCTGCTAGTGTCTGTGTGCATTTGATCCTGTAGACACACCTTGCTCATTGTCATTGGTCTCTGCTAGTGTCTGTGTGCATTTGATCCTGTAGACACACCGTGGTCATTGTCATTGGCTTCTGCTACTGTCTATGTGCATTTGATCCTGTAGACACACTGTGGTCATTGTCATTGGCCTCTGCTAGTGTCTGTGTACATGTGATGCTGTAGACACAGTGTGGTCATTGTCATTGGTCTCTGCTAGTGTCTGTGTACATGTGATGCTGTAGACACACTGCGGTCATTGTGATTGGTCTCTGCTAGTATCTGTGTGCATTTGATCCTGTAGACACACCGTGGTCATTGTCATTGGCTTCTGCTACTGTCTGTGTGCATTTGATCCTGTAGACACACTGTGGTCATTGTCATTGGCCTCTGCTAGTGTCTGTGTGCATGTGATCCTGTAGACACACTGTGGTCATTGTCATTGGCCTCTGCTAGTGTCTGTGTGCATTTGATCCTGAAGACACACTGTGGTCATTGTCATTGGTCACTGCTAGTGTCTGTGTGCATTTGATGCTGTAGACACACTGCGGTCATTGTCATTGGTCTCTGCTAGTGTCTGTGTGCATATGATCCTGTAGACACGCTGTGGTCATTGTCATTGGCCTCTGCTAGTGTCTGTGTGCATTTGATCCTGTAGACACACTGTGGTCATTGTCATTGGCCTCTGCTAGTGTCTGTGTGCATGTGATACTGTAGACACACTGTGGTAATTGTCATTGGCCTCTGCTAGTGTTTGTCTGTGTGCATTTGATCATGTAGACACACTGTGGTCATTGTCATTGGTCTCTGCTAGTGTCTGTGTGCATGTGATGCTGTAGACACACTGTGGTCATTGTCATTGGCCTCTGCTAGTGTCTGTGTGTATGTGATGCTGTAGACACACTGTGGTAATTGTCATTGGTCTCTGCTAGTGTCTGTGTGCATTTGATGCTGTAGACACACTGTGGTCATTGTCATTGGTCTCTGCTAGTGTCTGTGTACATGTGATGCTGTAGACACACTGTGGTAATTGTCATTGGTCTCTGCTAGTGTCTGTGTGCATTTGATGCTGTAGACACACTGTGGTCATTGTCATTGGTCTCTGCTAGTGTCTGTGTGCATTTGATCCTGTAGACACACTGTGGTCATTGTCATTGGGCTCTGCTAGTGTCTGTGTGCATGTGATGCTGTAGACACACTGTGGTTATTGAAATTGGTCTCTGCTAGTGTCTGTGTGCATGTGATGCTGTAGACAAACTGTGGTAATTGAAATTGGTCTCTGCTAGTGTCTGTGTGCATTTGATGCTTTAGACACACTGTGGTCATTGTCATTGGCCTCTGCTTCTGTCTGTGTGCATTTGATCCTGTAGACACACTGTGGTCATTGTCATTGGTCTCTGCTAGTGTCTGTGTGCATTTGATCATGTAGACACACTGTGGTCATTGTCATTGGTCTCTGCTAGTGTCTGTGTGCATGTGATGCTGTAGACACACTGTGGTCATTGTCATTGGCCTCTGCTAGTGTCTGTGTGCATTTGATGCTGTAGACACACTGTGGTCATGGTCATTGGTCTCTGCTAGTGTCTGTGTACATGTGATGCTGTAGACACACTGTGGTAATTGTCATTGGTCTCTGCTAGTGTCTGTGTGCATTTGATGCTGTAGTCACACTGTGGTCATTGTCATTGGTCTCTGCTAGTGTCTGTGTGCATTTGATCCTGTAGACACACCGTGGTCATTGTCATTGGTCTCTGCTAGTGTCTGTGTGCATTTGATCCTGTAGACACACTGTGGTCATTGTCATTGGTCTCTGCTAGTGTCTGTGTGCATTTGATCCTGTAGACACACCGTGGTCATTCTCATTGGCCTCTGCTACTGTCTGTGTGCATTTGATCCTGTAGACACGCTGTGGTCATTGTCATTGGCCTCTGCTGGTGTTTGTCTGTGTGCATTTGATCCTGTAGACACACTGTGGTCATTGTCATTGGCCTCTGCTAGTGTCTGTGTGCATTTGATCCTGTAGACACGCTGTGGTCATTGTCATTGGCCTCTGCTGGTGTTTGTCTGTGTGCATTTGATCCTGTAGACACACTGTGGTCATTGTCATTGGCCTCTGCTAGTGTCTGTGTGCATTTGATCCTGTAGACACGCTGTGGTAATTGTCATTGGCCTCTGCTAGTGTCTGTGTGCATTTGATCCTGTAGACACGCTGTGGTCATTGTCATTGGCCTCTGCTGGTGTTTGTCTGTGTGCATTTGATCATGTAGACACACTGTGGTCATTGTCATTGGTCTCTGCTAGTGTCTGTGTGCATTTGATCATGTAGACACACTGTGGTCATTGTCATTGGTCTCTGCTAGTGTCTGTGTGCATTTGATCCTGTAGACACACTGTGGTCATTGTCATTGGTCTCTGCTAGTGTCTGTGTACATGTGATGCTGTAGACACACTGCGGTCATTGTCATTGGTCTCTGCTAGTATCTGTGTGCATTTGATCCTGTAGACACACCGTGGTCATTGTCATTGGCCTCTGCTAGTGTCTGTGTGCATTTGATCCTGAAGACACACTGCGGTCATTGTCATTGGTGTCTGCTAGTGTCTGTGTGCATATGATCCTGTAGACACGCTGTGGTCATTGTCATTGGTCTCTGCTAGTGTCTGTGTGCATTTGATCCTGTAGACACACCGTGGTCATTGTCATTGGCTTCTGCTACTGTCTGTGTGCATTTGATCCTGTAGACACACTGTGGTCATTGTCATTGGCCTCTGCTAGTGTCTGTGTGCATTTCATCCTGTAGACACACTGTGGTCATTGTCATTGGCCTCTGCTAGTGTCTGTGTGCATTTGATCCTGTAGACACACTGTGGTCATTGTCATTGCCCTCTGCTAGTGTCTGTGTGCATTTGATCCTGTAGACACACTGTGGTCATTGTCATTGGCCTCTGCTAGTGTCTGTGTGCATTTCATCCTGTAGACACACTGTGGTCATTGTCATTGGCCTCTGCTAGTGTCTGTGTGCATGTGATGCTGTAGACACACTGTGGTAATTGAAATTGGTCTCTGCTAGTGTCTGTGTACATGTGATGCTGTAGACACACTGTGGCCATTGTCATTGGCCTCTGCTAGTGTCTGTGTGCATTTGATCCTGTAGACACACTGTGGTCATTGTCATTGGCTTCTGCTAGTGTCTGTGTGCATTGGATCCTGTAGACACACTGTGGTCATTGTCATTGGCCTCTGCTAATGTCTGTGTGCATTTGATCCTGTAGACACACTGTGGTCATTGTCATTGGCCTCTGCTAGTGTCTGTGTGCATTTGATCCTGTAGACACACTGTGGTCATTGTCATTGCCCTCTGCTAGTGTCTGTGTGCATTTCATCCGGTAGACACACTGTGGTCATTGTCATTGGCCTCTGCTAGTGTCTGTGTGCATTTGATCCTGTAGACACACTGTGGTCATTGTCATTGGTCTCTGCTAGTGTCTGTGTGCATGTGATGCTGTAGACACACTGTGGTTATTGAAATTGGCCTCTGCTAGTGTCTGTGTGCATGTGATGCTGTAGACACACTGTGGTCATTGTCATTGGTCTCTGCTAGTGTCTGTGTACATGTGATGCTGTAGACACACTGCGGTCATTGTCATTGGTCTCTGCTAGTATCTGTGTGCATTTGATCCTGTAGACACACCGTGGTCATTGTCATTGGCCTCTGCTAGTGTCTGTGTGCATTTGATCCTGAAGACACACTGTGGTCATTGTCATTGGTCACTGCTAGTGTCTGTGTGCATTTGATGCTGTAGACACACTGCGGTCATTGTCATTGGTCTCTGCTAGTGTCTGTGTGCATTTGATACTGTAGACACACTGTGGTCATTGTCATTGGTCTCTGCTAGTGTCTGTGTGCATTTGATCCTGTAGACACACTGTGGTCATTGTCATTGGGCTCTGCTAGTGTCTGTATGCATGTGATGCTGTAGACTCACTGTGGTTATTGAAATTGGTCTCTGCTAGTGTCTGTGTGCATGTGATGCTGTAGACAAACTGTGGTAATTGAAATTGGTCTCTGCTAGTGTCTGTGTGCATTTGATGCTGTAGACACACTGTGGTCATTGTCATTGGCCTCTGCTTGTGTCTGTGTGCATTTGATCCTGTAGACACACTGTGGTCATTGTCATTGGCCTCTGCTACTGTTTGTCTGTGTGCATTTGATCCTGTAGAGACACTGTGGTCATTGTCATTGGTCTCTGCTAGTGTCTGTGTGCATTTGATCATGTAGACACACTGTGGTCATTGTCATTGGTCTCTGCTAGTGTCTGTGTGCATGTGATGCTGTAGACACACTGTGGTCATTGTCATTGGTCTCTGCTAGTGTCTGTGTGCATTTGATCCTGTAGACACACTGTGGTCATTGTCATTGGTCTCTGCTAGTGTCTGTGTGCATGTGATGCTGTAGACAAACTGTGGTAATTGAAATTGGTCTCTGCTAGTGTCTGTGTGCATTTGATGCTTTAGACACACTGTGGTCATTGTCATTGGCCTCTGCTTCTGTCTGTGTGCATTTGATCCTGTAGACACACTGTGGTCATTGTCATTGGTCTCTGCTAGTGTCTGTGTGCATTTGATCATGTAGACACACTGTGGTCATTGTCATTGGTCTCTGCTAGTGTCTGTGTGCATGTGATGCTGTAGACACACTGTGGTCATTGTCATTGGCCTCTGCTAGTGTCTGTGTGCATTTGATGCTGTAGACACACTGTGGTCATGGTCATTGGTCTCTGCTAGTGTCTGTGTACATGTGATGCTGTAGACACACTGTGGTAATTGTCATTGGTCTCTGCTAGTGTCTGTGTGCATTTGATGCTGTAGTCACACTGTGGTCATTGTCATTGGTCTCTGCTAGTGTCTGTGTGCATTTGATCCTGTAGACACACCGTGGTCATTGTCATTGGTCTCTGCTAGTGTCTGTGTGCATTTGATCCTGTAGACACACTGTGGTCATTGTCATTGGTCTCTGCTAGTGTCTGTGTGCATTTGATCCTGTAGACACACCGTGGTCATTCTCATTGGCCTCTGCTACTGTCTGTGTGCATTTGATCCTGTAGACACGCTGTGGTCATTGTCATTGGCCTCTGCTGGTGTTTGTCTGTGTGCATTTGATCCTGTAGACACACTGTGGTCATTGTCATTGGCCTCTGCTGGTGTTTGTCTGTGTGCATTTGATCCTGTAGACACACTGTGGTCATTGTCATTGGCCTCTGCTAGTGTCTGTGTGCATTTGATCCTGTAGACACGCTGTGGTCATTGTCATTGGCCTCTGCTAGTGTCTGTGTGCATTTGATCATGTAGACACACTGTGGTCATTGTCATTGGTCTCTGCTAGTGTCTGTGTGCATGTGATGCTGTAGACACACTGTGGTCATTGTCATTGGCCTCTGCTAGTGTCTGTGTGCATTTCATCCTGTAGACACACTGTGGTCATTGTCATTGGCCTCTGCTAGTGTCTGTGTGCATGTGATGCTGTAGACACACTATGGTAATTGAAATTGGTCTCTGCTAGTGTCTGTGTACATGTGATGCTGTAGACACACTGTGGCCATTGTCATTGGCCTCTGCTAGTGTCTGTGTGCATTTGATCCTGTAGACACACTGTGGTCATTGTCATTGGCTTCTGCTAGTGTCTGTGTGCATTGGATCCTGTAGACACACTGTGGTCATTGTCATTGGCCTCTGCTAGTGTCTGTGTGCATTTGATCCTGTAGACACACTGTGGTCATTGTCATTGGCCTCTGCTAGTGTCTGTGTGCATTTGATCCTGTAGACACACTGTGGTCATTGTCATTGCCCTCTGCTAGTGTCTGTGTGCATTTCATCCGGTAGACACACTGTGGTCATTGTCATTGGCCTCTGCTAGTGTCTGTGTGCATTTGATCCTGTAGACACACTGTGGTCATTGTCATTGGTCTCTGCTAGTGTCTGTGTGCATGTGATGCTGTAGACACACTGTGGTTATTGAAATTGGTCTCTGCTAGTGTCTGTGTGCATGTGATGCTGTAGACACACTGTGGTAATTGAAATTGGTCTCTGCTAGTGTCTGTGTACAAGTGATGCTATAGACACACTGTGGTCATTGTCATTGGCCTCTGCTAGTGTCTGTGTGCATTTGATCCTGTAGACACACCGTGGTCATTGTCATTGGTCTCTGCTAGTGTCTGTGTGCATTTGATCCTGTAGACACACCGTGCTCATTGTCATTGGTCTCTGCTAGTGTCTGTGTGCATTTGATCCTGTAGACACACCGTGGTCATTGTCATTGGCTTCTGCTACTGTCTATGTGCATTTGATCCTGTAGACACACTGTGGTCATTGTCATTGGCCTCTGCTAGTGTCTGTGTACATGTGATGCTGTAGACACACTGTGGTCATTGTCATTGGTCTCTGCTAGTGTCTGTGTACATGTGATGCTGTAGACACACTGCGGTCATTGTCATTGGCCTCTGCTAGTGTCTGTGTGCATGTGATGCTGTAGACACACTGTGGTCATTGTCATTGGTCTCTGCTAGTGTCTGTGTACATGTGATGCTGTAGACACACTGCGGTCATTGTCATTGGTCTCTGCTAGTATCTGTGTGCATTTGATCCTGTAGACACACCGTGGTCATTGTCATTGGCCTCTGCTAGTGTCTGTGTGCATTTGATCCTGAAGACACACTGTGGTCATTGTCATTGGTCACTGCTAGTGTCTGTGTGCATTTGATGCTGTAGACACACTGCGGTCATTGTCATTGGTCTCTGCTAGTGTCTGTGTGCATTTGATACTGTAGACACACTGTGGTCATTGTCATTGGTCTCTGCTAGTGTCTGTGTGCATTTGATCCTGTAGACACACTGTGGTCATTGTCATTGGGCTCTGCTAGTGTCTGTATGCATGTGATGCTGTAGACTCACTGTGGTTATTGAAATTGGTCTCTGCTAGTGTCTGTGTGCATGTGATGCTGTAGACAAACTGTGGTAATTGAAATTGGTCTCTGCTAGTGTCTGTGTGCATTTGATGCTGTAGACACACTGTGGTCATTGTCATTGGCCTCTGCTTGTGTCTGTGTGCATTTGATCCTGTAGACACACTGTGGTCATTGTCATTGGCCTCTGCTACTGTTTGTCTGTGTGCATTTGATCCTGTAGAGACACTGTGGTCATTGTCATTGGTCTCTGCTAGTGTCTGTGTGCATTTGATCATGTAGACACACTGTGGTCATTGTCATTGGTCTCTGCTAGTGTCTGTGTGCATGTGATGCTGTAGACACACTGTGGTCATTGTCATTGGTCTCTGCTAGTGTCTGTGTGCATTTGATCCTGTAGACACACTGTGGTCATTGTCATTGGTCTCTGCTAGTGTCTGTGTACATGTGATGCTGTAGACACACTGCGGTCATTGTCATTGGTCTCTGCTAGTATCTGTGTGCATTTGATCCTGTAGACACACCGTGGTCATTGTCATTGGCCTCTGCTAGTGTCTGTGTGCATTTGATGCTGTAGACACACTGTGGTCATTGTCATTGGCCTCTGCTAGTGTCTGTGTGCATTTGATCCTGAAGACACACTGCGGTCATTGTCATTGGTCTCTGCTAGTGTCTGTGTGCATATGATCCTGTAGACACGCTGTGGTCATTGTCATTGGTCTCTGCTAGTGTCTGTGTGCATTTGATCCTGTAGACACACCGTGGTCATTGTCATTGGCTTCTGCTACTGTCTGTGTGCATTTGATCCTGTAGACACACTGTGGTCATTGTCATTGGCCTCTGCTTGTGTCTGTGTGCATTTCATCCTGTAGACACACTGTGGTCATTGTCATTGGCCTCTGCTAGTGTCTGTGTGCATTTGATCCAGTAGACACACTGTGGTCATTGTCATTGCCCTCTGCTAGTGTCTGTGTGCATTTGATCCTGTAGACACACTGTGGTCATTGTCATTGGCCTCTGCTAGTGTCTGTGTGCATTTCATCCTGTAGACACACTGTGGTCATTGTCATTGGCCTCTGCTAGTGTCTGTGTGCATGTGATGCTGTAGACACACTATGGTAATTGAAATTGGTCTCTGCTAGTGTCTGTGTACATGTGATGCTGTAGACACACTGTGGCCATTGTCATTGGCCTCTGCTAGTGTCTGTGTGCATTTGATCCTGTAGACACACTGTGGTCATTGTCATTGGCCTCTGCTAGTGTCTGTGTGCATTTGATCCTGTAGACACACTGTGGTCATTGTCATTGGCCTCTGCTAGTGTCTGTGTGCATTTGATCCTGTAGACACACTGTGGTCATTGTCATTTCCCTCTGCTAGTGTCTGTGTGCATTTCATCCGGTAGACACACTGTGGTCATTCTCATTGGCCTCTGCTAGTGTCTGTGTGCATTTGATCCTGTAGACACACTGTGGTCATTGTCTTTGGTCTCTGCTAGTGTCTGTGTGCATGTGATGCTGTAGACACACTGTGGTTATTGAAATTGGTCTCTGCTAGTGTCTGTGTGCATGTGATGCTGTAGACACACTGTGGTAATTGAAATTGGTCTCTGCTAGTGTCTGTGTACAAGTGATGCTATAGACACACTGTGGTCATTGTCATTGGCCTCTGCTAGTGTCTGTGTGCATTTGATCCTGTAGACACACTGTGGTCATTGTCATTGGCCTCTGCTAGTGTCTGTGTGCATTTGATCCTGTAGACACACTGTGGTCATTGTCATTGGTCTCTGCTAGTGTCTGTGTGCATTTGATCCTGTAGACACACCGTGGTCATTGTCATTGGCTTCTGCTACTGTCTATGTGCATTTGATCCTGTAGACACACTGTGGTCATTGTCATTGGCCTCTGCTAGTGTCTGTGTACATGTGATGCTGTAGACACACTGTGGTCATTGTCATTGGTCTCTGCTAGTGTCTGTGTACATGTGATGCTGTAGACACACTGCGGTCATTGTCATTGGCCTCTGCTAGTGTCTGTGTGCATGTGATGCTGTAGACACACTGTGGTCATTGTCATTGGTCTCTGCTAGTGTCTGTGTACATGTGATGCTGTAGACACACTGCGGTCATTGTCATTGGTCTCTGCTAGTATCTGTGTGCATTTGATCCTGTAGACACACCGTGGTCATTGTCATTGGCCTCTGCTAGTGTCTGTGTGCATTTGATCCTGAAGACACACTGTGGTCATTGTCATTGGTCACTGCTAGTGTCTGTGTGCATTTGATGCTGTAGACACACTGCGGTCATTGTCATTGGTCTCTGCTAGTGTCTGTGTGCATATGATCCTGTAGACACGCTGTGGTCATTGTCATTGGCCTCTGCTAGTGTCTGTGTGCATTTGATCCTGTAGACACACTGTGGTCATTGTCATTGGCCTCTGCTAGTGTCTGTGTGCATGTGATGCTGTAGACACACTGTGGTAATTGTCATTGGCCTCTGCTAGTGTTTGTCTGTGTGCATTTGATCATGTAGACACACTGTGGTCATTGTCATTGGTCTCTGCTAGTGTCTGTGTGCATGTGATGCTGTAGACACACTGTGGTCATTGTCATTGGCCTCTGCTAGTGTCTGTGTGCATGTGATGCTGTAGACACACTGTGGTAATTGTCATTGGTCTCTGCTAGTGTCTGTGTGCATTTGATGCTGTAGACACACTGTGGTCATTGTCATTGGTCTCTGCTAGTGTCTGTGTACATGTGATGCTGTAGACACACTGTGGTAATTGTCATTGGTCTCTGCTAGTGTCTGTGTGCATTTGATGCTGTAGACACACTGTGGTCATTGTCATTGGTCTCTGCTAGTGTCTGTGTGCATTTGATCCTGTAGACACACTGTGGTCATTGTCATTGGGCTCTGCTAGTGTCTGTGTGCATGTGATGCTGTAGACACACTGTGGTTATTGAAATTGGTCTCTGCTAGTGTCTGTGTGCATGTGATGCTGTAGACAAACTGTGGTAATTGAAATTGGTCTCTGCTAGTGTCTGTGTGCATTTGATGCTTTAGACACACTGTGGTCATTGTCATTGGCCTCTGCTTGTGTCTGTGTGCATTTGATCCTGTAGACACACTGTGGTCATTGTCATTGGTCTCTGCTAGTGTCTGTGTGCATTTGATCATGTAGACACACTGTGGTCATTGTCATTGGTCTCTGCTAGTGTCTGTGTGCATGTGATGCTGTAGACACACTGTGGTCATTGTCATTGGCCTCTGCTAGTGTCTGTGTGCATTTGATCCTGAAGACACACTGCGGTCATTGTCATTGGTCTCTGCTAGTGTCTGTGTGCATATGATCCTGTAGACACGCTGTGGTCATTGTCATTGGTCTCTGCTAGTGTCTGTGTGCATTTGATCCTGTAGACACACCGTGGTCATTGTCATTGGCTTCTGCTACTGTCTGTGTGCATTTGATCCTGTAGACACACTGTGGTCATTGTCATTGGCCTCTGCTTGTGTCTGTGTGCATTTCATCCTGTAGACACACTGTGGTCATTGTCATTGGCCTCTGCTAGTGTCTGTGTGCATTTGATCCAGTAGACACACTGTGGTCATTGTCATTGCCCTCTGCTAGTGTCTGTGTGCATTTGATCCTGTAGACACACTGTGGTCATTGTCATTGGCCTCTGCTAGTGTCTGTGTGCATTTCATCCTGTAGACACACTGTGGTCATTGTCATTGGCCTCTGCTAGTGTCTGTGTGCATGTGATGCTGTAGACACACTATGGTAATTGAAATTGGTCTCTGCTAGTGTCTGTGTACATGTGATGCTGTAGACACACTGTGGCCATTGTCATTGGCCTCTGCTAGTGTCTGTGTGCATTTGATCCTGTAGACACACTGTGGTCATTGTCATTGGCTTCTGCTAGTGTCTGTGTGCATTGGATCCTGTAGACACACTGTGGTCATTGTCATTGGCCTCTGCTAGTGTCTGTGTGCATTTGATCCTGTAGACACACTGTGGTCATTGTCATTGGCCTCTGCTAGTGTCTGTGTGCATTTGATCCTGTAGACACACTGTGGTCATTGTCATTTCCCTCTGCTAGTGTCTGTGTGCATTTCATCCGGTAGACACACTGTGGTCATTCTCATTGGCCTCTGCTAGTGTCTGTGTGCATTTGATCCTGTAGACACACTGTGGTCATTGTCTTTGGTCTCTGCTAGTGTCTGTGTGCATGTGATGCTGTAGACACACTGTGGTTATTGAAATTGGTCTCTGCTAGTGTCTGTGTGCATGTGATGCTGTAGACACACTGTGGTAATTGAAATTGGTCTCTGCTAGTGTCTGTGTACAAGTGATGCTATAGACACACTGTGGTCATTGTCATTGGCCTCTGCTAGTGTCTGTGTGCATTTGATCCTGTAGACACACTGTGGTCATTGTCATTGGCCTCTGCTAGTGTCTGTGTGCATTTGATCCTGTAGACACACCGTGGTCATTGTCATTGGCTTCTGCTACTGTCTATGTGCATTTGATCCTGTAGACACACTGTGGTCATTGTCATTGGCCTCTGCTAGTGTCTGTGTACATGTGATGCTGTAGACACACTGTGGTCATTGTCATTGGTCTCTGCTAGTGTCTGTGTACATGTGATGCTGTAGACACACTGCGGTCATTGTCATTGGTCTCTGCTAGTATCTGTGTGCATTTGATCCTGTAGACACACCGTGGTCATTGTCATTGGCCTCTGCTAGTGTCTGTGTGCATTTGATCCTGTAGACACACTGTGGTCATTGTCATTGGCCTCTGCTAGTGTCTGTGTGCATGTGATGCTGTAGACACACTGTGGTAATTGTCATTGGCCTCTGCTAGTGTCTGTGTGCATTTGATCCTGTAGACACACTGTGGTCATTGTCATTGGCCTCTGCTAGTGTCTGTGTGCATGTGATGCTGTAGACACACTGTGGTAATTGTCATTGGCCTCTGCTAGTGTTTGTCTGTGTGCATTTGATCATGTAGACACACTGTGGTCATTGTCATTGGTCTCTGCTAGTGTCTGTGTGCATGTGATGCTGTAGACACACTGTGGTCATTGTCATTGGCCTCTGCTAGTGTCTGTGTGCATATGATCCTGTAGACACGCTGTGGTCATTGTCATTGGTCTCTGCTAGTGTCTGTGTGCATTTGATCCTGTAGACACACCGTGGTCATTGTCATTGGCTTCTGCTACTGTCTATGTGCATTTGATCCTGTAGACACACTGTGGTCATTGTCATTGGCCTCTGCTAGTGTCTGTGTACATGTGATGCTGTAGACACACTGTGGTCATTGTCATTGGTCTCTGCTAGTGTCTGTGTACATGTGATGCTGTAGACACACTGCGGTCATTGTCATTGGCCTCTGCTAGTGTCTGTGTGCATGTGATGCTGTAGACACACTGTGGTCATTGTCATTGGTCTCTGCTAGTGTCTGTGTACATGTGATGCTGTAGACACACTGCGGTCATTGTCATTGGTCTCTGCTAGTATCTGTGTGCATTTGATCCTGTAGACACACCGTGGTCATTGTCATTGGCCTCTGCTAGTGTCTGTGTGCATTTGATCCTGAAGACACACTGTGGTCATTGTCATTGGTCACTGCTAGTGTCTGTGTGCATTTGATGCTGTAGACACACTGCGGTCATTGTCATTGGTCTCTGCTAGTGTCTGTGTGCATATGATCCTGTAGACACGCTGTGGTCATTGTCATTGGCCTCTGCTAGTGTCTGTGTGCATTTGATCCTGTAGACACACTGTGGTCATTGTCATTGGCCTCTGCTAGTGTCTGTGTGCATGTGATGCTGTAGACACACTGTGGTAATTGTCATTGGCCTCTGCTAGTGTTTGTCTGTGTGCATTTGATCATGTAGACACACTGTGGTCATTGTCATTGGTCTCTGCTAGTGTCTGTGTGCATGTGATGCTGTAGACACACTGTGGTCATTGTCATTGGCCTCTGCTAGTGTCTGTGTGCATGTGATGCTGTAGACACACTGTGGTAATTGTCATTGGTCTCTGCTAGTGTCTGTGTGCATTTGATGCTGTAGACACACTGTGGTCATTGTCATTGGTCTCTGCTAGTGTCTGTGTACATGTGATGCTGTAGACACACTGTGGTAATTGTCATTGGTCTCTGCTAGTGTCTGTGTGCATTTGATGCTGTAGACACACTGTGGTCATTGTCATTGGTCTCTGCTAGTGTCTGTGTGCATTTGATCCTGTAGACACACTGTGGTCATTGTCATTGGGCTCTGCTAGTGTCTGTGTGCATGTGATGCTGTAGACACACTGTGGTTATTGAAATTGGTCTCTGCTAGTGTCTGTGTGCATGTGATGCTGTAGACAAACTGTGGTAATTGAAATTGGTCTCTGCTAGTGTCTGTGTGCATTTGATGCTTTAGACACACTGTGGTCATTGTCATTGGCCTCTGCTTGTGTCTGTGTGCATTTGATCCTGTAGACACACTGTGGTCATTGTCATTGGTCTCTGCTAGTGTCTGTGTGCATTTGATCATGTAGACACACTGTGGTCATTGTCATTGGTCTCTGCTAGTGTCTGTGTGCATGTGATGCTGTAGACACACTGTGGTCATTGTCATTGGCCTCTGCTAGTGTCTGTGTGCATTTGATGCTGTAGACACACTGTGGTCATTGTCATTGGTCTCTGCTAGTGTCTGTGTACATGTGATGCTGTAGACACACTTTGGTAATTGTCATTGGTCTCTGCTTGTGTCTGTGTGCATTTGATCCTGTAGACACACTGTGGTCATTGTCATTGGTCTCTGCTAGTGTCTGTGTGCATTTGATCCTGTAGACACACTGTGGTCATTGTCATTGGGCTCTGCTAGTGTCTGTGTGCATGTGATGCTGTAGACACACTGTGGTTATTGAAATTGGTCTCTGCTAGTGTCTGTGTGCATGTGATGCTGTAGACAAACTGTGGTAATTGAAATTGGTCTCTGCTAGTGTCTGTGTGCATTTGATGCTTTAGACACACTGTGGTCATTGTCATTGGCCTCTGCTTGTGTCTGTGTGCATTTGATCCTGTAGACACACTGTGGTCATTGTCATTGGTCTCTGCTAGTGTCTGTGTGCATTTGATCATGTAGACACACTGTGGTCATTGTCATTGGTCTCTGCTAGTGTCTGTGTGCATGTGATGCTGTAGACACACTGTGGTCATTGTCATTGGCCTCTGCTAGTGTCTGTGTGCATTTGATGCTGTAGACACACTGTGGTCATTGTCATTGGTCTCTGCTAGTGTCTGTGTGCATTTGATCCTGTAGACACACCGTGGTCATTGTCATTGGTCTCTGCTAGAGTCTGTGTGCATTTGATCCTGTAGACACACTGTGGTCATTGTCATTGGTCTCTGCTAGTGTCTGTGTGCATTTGATCCTGTAGACACACCGTGGTCATTGTCATTGGCCTCTGCTACTGTCTGTGTGCATTTGATCCTGTAGACACGCTGTGGTCATTGTCATTGGCCTCTGCTGGTGTTTGTCTGTGTGCATTTGATCCTGTAGACACACTGTGGTCATTGTCATTGGCCTCTGCTGGTGTTTGTCTGTGTGCATTTGATCCTGTAGACACACTGTGGTCATTGTCATTGGCCTCTGCTAGTGTCTGTGTGCATTTGATCCTGTAGACACGCTGTGGTCATTGTCATTGGCCTCTGCTAGTGTCTGTGTGCATTTGATCCTGTAGACACACTGTGGTCATTGTCATTGGCCTCTGCTAGTGTCTGTGTGCATTTGATCCTGTAGACACACTGTGGTCATTGTCATTGGCCTCTGCTAGTGTCTGTGTGCATGTGATGCTGTAGACACACCGTGGTCATTGTCCTTGGCCTCTGCTAGTGTCTGTGTGCATTTGATCCTGTAGACACACTGTGGTCATTGTCATTGGCCTCTGCTAGTGTCTGTGTGCATTTGATGCTGTAGACACACTGTGGTCATTGTCATTGGCCTCTGCTAGTGTCTGTGTGCATGTGATGCTGTAGACACACTATGGAAATTGAAATTGGTCTCTGCTAGTGTCCGTGTACATGTGATGCTGTAGACACACTGTGGTCATTGTCATTGGCCTCTGCTAGTGTCTGTGTGCATTTGATCCTGTAGACATACTGTGGTCATTGTCATTGGCTTCTGCTAGTGTCTGTGCATTGGATCCTGTAGACACACTGTAGTCATTGTCATTGGTCTCTGCTAGTGTCTGTGTGCATTTGATCCTGCAGACACACCGTGGTCATTGTCATTGGCTTCTGCTACTGTCTGTGTGCATTTGATTCTGTAGACACACTGTGGTCATTGTCATTGCCCTCTGCTAGTGTCTGTGTGCATTTCATCCTGTAGACACACTGTGGTCATTGTCATTGGTCTCTGCTAGTGTCTGTGTGCATTTGATACTGTAGACACACTGTAGTCATTGTCATTGGTCTCTGCTAGTGTCTGTGTGCATTTGATCCTGTAGACACACTGTGGTCATTGTCATTGGGCTCTGCTAGTGTCTGTGTGCATGTGATGCTGTAGACTCACTGTGGTTATTGAAATTGGTCTCTGCTAGTGTCTGTGTGCATGTGATGCTGTAGACAAACTGTGGTAATTGAAATTGTTCTCTGCTAGTGTCTGTGTGCATTTGATGCTGTAGACACACTGTGGTCATTGTCATTGGCCTCTGCTTGTGTCTGTGTGCATTTGATCCTGTAGACACACTGTGGTCATTGTCATTGGCCTCTGCTACTGTTTGTCTGTGTGCATTTGATCCTGTAGACACACTGTGGTCATTGTCATTGGTCTCTGCTAGTGTCTGTGTGCATTTGATCATGTAGACACACTGTGGTCATTGTCATTGGTCTCTGCTAGTGTCTGTGTGCATGTTATGCTGTAGACACACTGTGGTCATTGTCATTGGCCTCTGCTAGCGTCTGTGTACATGTGATGCTGTAGACACACTGTGGTAATTGTCATTGGTCTCTGCTAGTGTCTGTGTCCATTTGATGCTGTAGTCACACTGTGGTCATTGTCATTGGTCTCTGCTAGTGTCTGTGTGCATTTGATCCTGTAGACACACCGTGGTCATTGTCATTGGTCTCTGCTAGTGTCTGTGTGCATTTGATCCTGTAGACACACTGTGGTCATTGTCATTGGTCTCTGCTAGTGTCTGTGTGCATTTGATCCTGTAGACACACCGTGGTCATTGTCATTGGCCTCTGCTACTGTCTGTGTGCATTTGATCCTGTAGACACGCTGTGGTCATTGTCATTGGCCTCTGCTGGTGTTTGTCTGTGTGCATTTGATCCTGTAGACACACTGTGGTCATTGTCATTGGCCTCTGCTAGTGTCTGTGTGCATTTGATCCTGTAGACACGCTGTGGTCATTGTCATTGGCCTCTGCTGGTGTTTGCCTGTGTGCATTTGATCCTGTAGACACACTGTGGTCATTGTCATTGGGCTCTGCTAGTGTCTGTGTGCATTTGATCCTGTAGACACACTGTGGTCATTGTCATTGGCCTCTGCTAGTGTCTGTGTGCATTTGATCCTGTAGACACACTGTGGTCATTGTCATTGGCCTCTGCTAGTGTCTGTGTGCATGTGATGCTGTAGACACACCGTGGTCATTGTCCTTGGCCTCTGCTAGTGTCTGTGTGCATTTCATCCTGTAGACACACTGTGGTCATTGTCATTGGCCTCTGCTAGTGTCTGTGTGCATTTGATGCTGTAGACACACTGTGGTCATTGTCATTGGCCTCTGCTAGTGTCTGTGTGCATGTGATGCTGTAGACACACTATGGAAATTGAAATTGGTCTCTGCTAGTGTCTGTGTACATGTGATGCTGTAGACACACTGTGGTCATTGTCATTGGCCTCTGCTAGTGTCTGTGTGCATTTGATCCTGTAGACATACTGTGGTCATTGTCATTGGCTTCTGCTAGTGTCTGTGCATTGGATCCTGTAGACACACTGTAGTCATTGTCATTGGTCTCTGCTAGTGTCTGTGTGCATTTGATCCTGTAGACACACCGTGGTCATTGTCATTGGCTTCTGCTACTGTCTGTGTGCATTTGATCCTGTAGACACACTGT
The DNA here is from genome assembly GCF_030144855.1 of Hypanus sabinus. Classification (NCBI taxonomy): domain Eukaryota; kingdom Metazoa; phylum Chordata; class Chondrichthyes; order Myliobatiformes; family Dasyatidae; genus Hypanus; species Hypanus sabinus. The sequence continues at coordinate 803,626 of NW_026778917.1, read as the reverse complement.
GGTCATTGTCATTGGCCTCTGCTAGTGTCTGTGTGCATGTGATGCTGTAGACACACTGTGGTCATTGTCATTGGCCTCTGCTAGTGTCTGTGTGCATTTGATCCTGTAGACACACTGTGGTCATTGTCATTGGCCTCTGCTAGTGTCTGTGTGCATTTGATCCTGTAGACACACTGTGGTCATTGTCATTGGCCTCTGCTAGTGTCTGTGTGCATGTGATGCTGTAGACACACTGTGGTCATTGTCATTGGCCTCTGCTAGTGTCTGTGTGCATTTGATCCTGTAGACACACTGTGGTCATTGTCATTGGCCTCTGCTAGTGTCTGTGTGCATTTGATCCTGTAGACACACTGTGGTCATTGTCATTGGCCTCTGCTAGTGTCTGTGTGCATTTCATCGTGTAGACACACTGTGGTCATTGTCATTGGCCTCTGCTAGTGTCTGTGTGCATTTGATCCTGTAGACACACTGTGGTCATTGTCATTGGCCTCTGCTAGTGTCTGTGTGCATTTCATCCTGTAGACACACTGTGGTCATTGTCATTGGACTCTGCTAGTGTCTGTGTGCATGTGATGCTGTAGACACACTGTGGTAATTGAAATTGGTCTCTGCTAGTGTCTGTGTACATGTGATGCTGTAGACACACTGTGGTCATTGTCATTGGCCTCTGCTAGTGTCTGTGTGCATTTGATCCTGTATACACACTGTGGTCATTGTCATTGCCCTCTGCTAGTGTCTGTGTGCATTTCATCCGGTAGACACACTGTGGTCATTGTCATTGGCCTCTGCTAGTGTCTGTGTGCATTTGATCCTGTAGACACACTGTGGTCATTGTCATTGGCTTCTGCTAGTGTCTGTGCATTGGATCCTGTAGACACACTGTAGTCATTGTCATTGGTCTCTGCTAGTGTCTGTGTGCATTTGATCCTGTAGACACACCGTGGTCATTGTCATTGGCTTCTGCTACTGTCTGTGTGCATTTGATCCTGTAGACATACTGTGGTCATTGTCATTGCCCTCTGCTAGTGTCTGTGTGCATTTCATCCTGTAGACACACTGTGGTCATTGTCATTGGTCTCTGCTAGTGTCTGTGTGCATTTGATACTGTAGACACACTGTGGTCATTGTCATTGGTCTCTGCTAGTGTCTGTGTGCATTTGATCCTGTAGACACACTGTGGTCATTGTCATTGGGCTCTGCTAGTGTCTGTGTGCATGTGATGCTGTAGACTCACTGTGGTTATTGAAATTGGTCTCTGCTAGTGTCTGTGTGCATGTGATGCTGTAGACAAACTGTGGTAATTGAAATTGGTCTCTGCTAGTGTCTGTGTGCATTTGATGCTGTAGACACACTGTGGTCATTGTCATTGGCCTCTGCTTGTGTCTGTGTGCATTTGATCCTGTAGACACACTGTGGTCATTGTCATTGGCCTCTGCTACTGTTTGTCTGTGTGCATTTGATCCTGTAGACACACTGTGGTCATTGTCATTGGTCTCTGCTAGTGTCTGTGTGCATTTGATCATGTAGACACACTGTGGTCATTGTCATTGGTCTCTGCTAGTGTCTGTGTGCATGTGATGCTGTAGACACACTGTGGTCATTGTCATTGGCCTCTGCTAGTGTCTGTGTGCATTTGATGCTGTAGACACACTGTGGTCATTGTCATTGGTCTCTGCTAGTGTCTGTGTACATGTGATGCTGTAGACACACTGTGGTAATTGTCATTGGTCTCTGCTAGTGTCTGTGTGCATTTGATGCTGTAGACACACTGTGGTCATTGTCATTGGCCTCTGCTAGTGTCTGTGTGCATTTGATCCTGTAGACACACTGTGGTCATTGTCATTGCCCTCTGCTAGTGTCTGTGTGCATTTCATCCGGTAGACACACTGTGGTCATTGTCATTGGCCTCTGCTAGTGTCTGTGTGCATTTGATCCTGTAGACACACTGTGGTCATTGTCATTGGCTTCTGCTAGTATCTGTGCATTGGATCCTGTAGACACACTGTAGTCATTGTCATTGGTCTCTGCTAGTGTCTGTGTGCATTTGATCCTGTAGACACACCGTGGTCATTGTCATTGGCTTCTGCTACTGTCTGTGTGCATTTGATCCTGTAGACATACTGTGGTCATTGTCATTGCCCTCTGCTAGTGTCTGTGTGCATTTCATCCTGTAGACACACTGTGGTCATTGTCATTGGTCTCTGCTAGTGTCTGTGTGCATTTGATACTGTAGACACACTGTGGTCATTGTCATTGGTCTCTGCTAGTGTCTGTGTGCATTTGATCCTGTAGACACACTGTGGTCATTGTCATTGGGCTCTGCTAGTGTCTGTGTGCATGTGATGCTGTAGACTCACTGTGGTTATTGAAATTGGTCTCTGCTAGTGTCTGTGTGCATGTGATGCTGTAGACAAACTGTGGTAATTGAAATTGGTCTCTGCTAGTGTCTGTGTGCATTTGATGCTGTAGACACACTGTGGTCATTGTCATTGGCCTCTGCTTGTGTCTGTGTGCATTTGATCCTGTAGACACACTGTGGTCATTGTCATTGGCCTCTGCTACTGTTTGTCTGTGTGCATTTGATCCTGTAGACACACTGTGGTCATTGTCATTGGTCTCTGCTAGTGTCTGTGTGCATTTGATCATGTAGACACACTGTGGTCATTGTCATTTGTCTCTGCTAATGTCTGTGTGCATGTGATGCTGTAGACACACTGTGGTCATTGTCATTGGCCTCTGCTAGTGTCTGTGTGCATTTGATGCTGTAGACACACTGTGGTCATTGTCATTGGTCTCTGCTAGTGTCTGTGTACATGTGATGCTGTAGACACACTGTGGTAATTGTCATTGGTCTCTGCTAGTGTCTGTGTGCATTTGATGCTGTAGTCACACTGTGGTCATTGTCATTGGTCTCTGCTAGTGTCTGTGTGCATTTGATCCTGTAGACACACCGTGGTCATTGTCATTGGTCTCTGCTAGTGTCTGTGTGCATTTGATCCTGTAGACACACTGTGGTCATTGTCATTGGTCTCTGCTAGTGTCTGTGTGCATTTGATCCTGTAGACACACCGTGGTCATTGTCATTGGCCTCTGCTACTGTCTGTGTGCATTTGATCCTGTAGACACGCTGTGGTCATTGTCATTGGCCTCTGCTGGTGTTTGTCTGTGTGCATTTGATCCTGTAGACACACTGTAGTCATTGTCATTGGCCTCTGCTAGTGTCTGTGTGCATTTGATCCTGTAGACACGCTGTGGTCATTGTCATTGGCCTCTGCTAGTGTCTGTGTGCATTTGATCCTGTAGACACACTGTGGTCATTGTCATTGTCCTCTGCTAGTGTCTGTGTGCATTTGATCCTGTAGACACACTGTGGTCATTGTCATTGGCCTCTGCTAGTGTCTGTGTGCATGTGATGCTGTAGACACACCGTGGTCATTGTCCTTGGCCTCTGCTAGTGTCTGTGTGCATTTGATCCTGTAGACACACTGTGGTCATTGTCATTGGCCTCTGCTAGTGTCTGTGTGCATTTGATCCTGTAGACACACTGTGGTCATTGTCATTGGCCTCTGCTAGTGTCTGTGTGCATGTGATGCTGTAGACACACCGTGGTCATTGTCCTTGGCCTCTGCTAGTGTCTGTGTGCATTTGATCCTGTAGACACACTGTGGTCATTGTCATTGGCCTCTGCTAGTGTCTGTGTGAATTTGATGCTGTAGACACACTGTGGTCATTGTCCTTGGCCTCTGCTAGTGTCTGTGTGCATTTGATCCTGTAGACACACTGTGGTCATTGTCATTGGCCTCTGCTAGTGTCTGTGTGCATGTGATGCTGTAGACACACTATGGAAATTGAAATTGGTCTCTGCTAGTGTCTGTGTACATGTGATGCTGTAGACACACTGTGGTCATTGTCATTGGCTTCTGCTACTGTCTGTGTGCATTTGATCCTGTAGACACACTGTGGTCATTGTCATTGGCCTCTGCTAGTGTCTGTGTGCATTTGATCCTGTAGACACGCTGTGGTCATTGTCATTGGCCTCTGCTAGTGTCTGTGTGCATTTCATCCTGTAGACACACTGTGGTCATTGTCATTGGCCTCTGCTAGTGTCTGTGTGCATTTCATCCTGTAGACACACTGTGGTCATTGTCATTGGACTCTGCTAGTGTCTGTGTGCATGTGATGCTGTAGACACACTGTGGTAATTGAAATTGGTCTCTGCTAGTGTCTGTGTACATGTGATGCTGTAGACACACTGTGGTCATTGTCATTGGCCTCTGCTAGTGTCTGTGTGCATTTGATCCTGTAGACACACTGTGGTCATTGTCATTGCCCTCTGCTAGTGTCTGTGTGCATTTCATCCGGTAGACACACTGTGGTCATTGTCATTGGCCTCTGCTAGTGTCTGTGTGCATTTGATCCTGTAGACACACTGTGGTCATTGTCATTGACCTCTGCTAGTGTCTGTGTGCATGTGATGCTGTAGACACACTGTGGTAATTGTCATTGGTCTCTGCTAGTGTCTGTGTACAAGTGATGCTGTAGACACACTGTGGTCATTGTCATTGGCCTCTGCTAGTGTCTGTGTGCATTTGATCCTGTAGACACACTGTGGTCATTGTCATTAGCCTCTGCTACTGTTTGTCTCTGTGCATTTGATCCTGTAGACACACTGTGGTCATTGTCATTGGTCTCTGCTAGTGTCTGTGTGCATTTGATCCTGTAGACACACTGTGGTCATTGTCATTGGTCTTTGCTAGTGTCTGTGTGCATTTGATCCTGTAGACACACTGTGGTCATTGTCATTGCCCTCTGCTAGTGTCTGTGTGCATTTCATCCTGTAGACACACTGTGGTCATTGTCATTGGTCTCTGCTAGTGTCTGTGTGCATTTGATACTGTAGACACACTGTGGTCATTGTCATTGGTCTCTGCTAGTGTCTGTGTGCATTTGATCCTGTAGACACACTGTGGTCATTGTCATTGGGCTCTGCTAGTGTCTGTGTGCATGTGATGCTGTAGACACACTGTGGTTATTGAAATTGGTCTCTGCTAGTGTCTGTGTGCATGTGATTCTGTAGACAAACTGTGGTAATTGAAATTGGTCTCTGCTAGTGTCTGTGTGCATTTGATCCTGTTGACACACTGTGGTCATTGTCATTGTCCTCTGCTACTGTTTGTCTGTGTGCATTTGATCCTGTAGACACACTGTGGTCATTGTCATTGGTCTCTGCTAGTGTCTGTGTGCATTTGATCATGTAGACACACTGTGGTCATTGTCATTGGTCTCTGCTAGTGTCTGTGTGCATGTGATGCTGTAGACACACTGTGGTCATTGCCATTGGCCTCTGCTAGTGTCTGTGTGCATTTGATGCTGTAGACACACTGTGGTCATTGTCATTGGTCTCTGCTAGTGTCTGTGTACATGTGATGCTGTAGACACACTGTGGTAATTGTCATTGGTCTCTGCTAGTGTCTGTGTGCATTTGATGCTGTAGTCACACTGTGGTCATTGTCATTGGTCTCTGCTAGTGTCTGTGTGCATTTGATCCTGTAGACACACCGTGGTCATTGTCATTGGTCTCTGCTAGTGTCAGTGTGCATTTGATCCTGTAGACACACTGTGGTCATTGTCATTGGTCTCTGCTAGTGTCTGTGTGCATTTGATCCTGTAGACACACCGTGGTCATTGTCATTGGCCTCTGCTAGTGTCTGTGTGCATTTGATCCTGTAGACACGCTGTGGTCATTGTCATTGGCCTCTGCTGGTGTTTGTCTGTGTGCATTTGATCCTGTAGACACACTGTGGTCATTGTCATTGGCCTCTGCTAGTGTCTGTGTGCATTTGATCCTGTAGACACGCTGTGGTCATTGTCATTGGCCTCTGCTGGTGTTTGCCTGTGTGCATTTGATCCTGTAGACACACTGTGGTCATTGTCATTGGCCTCTGCTAGTGTCTGTGTGCATTTGATCGTGTAGACACGCTGTGGTCATTGTCATTGGCCTCTGCTAGTGTCTGTGTGCATTTGATCCTGTAGACACACTGTGGTCATTGTCATTGGCCTCTGCTAGTGTCTGTGTGCATTTGATCCTGTAGACACACTGTGGTCATTGTCATTGGCCTCTGCTAGTGTCTGTGTGCATGTGATGCTGTAGACACACCGTGGTCATTGTCCTTGGCCTCTGCTAGTGTCTGTGTGCATTTGATCCTGTAGACACACTGTGGTCATTGTCATTGGCCTCTGCTAGTGTCTGTGTGCATTTGATGCTGTAGACACACTGTGGTCATTGTCATTGGCCTCTGCTAGTGTCTGTGTGCATGTGATGCTGTAGACACACTATGGAAATTGAAATTGGTCTCTGCTAGTGTCTGTGTACATGTGATGCTGTAGACACACTGTTGTCATTGTCATTGGCCTCTGCTAGTGTCTGTGTGCATTTGATCCTGTAGACATACTGTGGTCATTGTCATTGGCTTCTGCTAGTGTCTGTGTGCATTGGATCCTGTAGACACACTGTGGTCATTGTCATTGGCCTCTGCTAGTGTCTGTGTGCATGTGATGCTGTAGACACACTGTGGTCATTGTCATTGGTCCCTGCTAGTGTCTGTGTGCATGTGATGCTGTAGACACACTGTGGTAATTGTCATTGGTCTCTGCTAGTGTCTGTGTGCATTTGATGCTGTAGACACACTGTGGTAATTGTCATTGGTCTCTGCTAGTGTCTGTGTGCATTTGATCCTGTAGACACACCGTGGTAATTGTCATTGGTCTCTGCTAGTGTCTGTGTGCATTTGATGCTGTAGACACACTGTGGTCATTGTCATTGGTCTCTGCTTGTGTCTGTGTGCATTTGATCCTGTAGACACACTGTGGTCATTGTCATTGGCCTCTGCTAGTGTCTGTGTGCATTTGATCCTGTAGACACACTGTGGTCATTGTCATTGGCCTCTGCTAGTGTCTGTGTGCATTTGATCCTGTAGACACACTGTGGTCATTGTCATTGGCCTCTGCTAGTGTCTGTGTGCATTTGATCCTGTAGACATACTGTGGTCATTGTCATTGGCCTCTGCTAGTGTCTGTGTGCATTTGATCCTGTAGACACACTGTGGTCATTGTCATTGGCCTCTGCTAGTGTCTGTGTGCATTTGATCCTGTAGACACACTATGGTCATTGTCATTGGCCTCTGCTAGTGTCTGTGTGCATTTGGTGCTGTAGACACACTGTGGTCATTGTCATTGGTCACTGCTAGTGTCTGTGTGCATTTGATCCTGTAGACACACTGTGGTCATTGTCATTGGCCTCTGCTAGTGTCTGTGTGCATTTGATGCTGTAGACACACTGTGGTCATTGTCATTGGCCTCTGCTAGTGTCTGTGTGCATTTGATCCTGTAGACACACTGTGGTCATTGTCATTGGCCTCTGCTAGTGTCTGTGTGCATTTGATGCTGTAGACACACTGTGGTCATTGTCATTGGCCTCTGCTAGTGTCTGTGTGCATTTGATCCTGTAGACACACCGTGGTCATTGTCATTGGCCTCTGCTACTGTCTGTGTGCATTTGATCCTGTAGACACGCTGTGGTCATTGTCATTGGCCTCTGCTGGTGTTTGTCTGTGTGCATTTGATCCTGTAGACACACTGTGGTCATTGTCATTGGCCTCTGCTAGTGTCTGTGTGCATTTGATCCTGTAGACACGCTGTGGTCATTGTCATTGACCTCTGCTGGTGTTTGTCTGTGTGCATTTGATCCTGTAGACACACTGTGGTCATTGTCATTGGCCTCTGCTAGTGTCTGTGTGCATTTGATCCTGTAGACACACTGTGGTCATTGTCATTGGTCTCTGCTAGTGTCTGTGTGCATGTGATGCTGTAGACACACTGTGGTCATTGTCATTGGTCCCTGCTAGTGTCTGTGTGTATGTGATGCTGTAGACACACTGTGGTAATTGTCATTGGTCTCTGCTAGTGTCTGTGTGCATTTGATGCTGTAGACACACTGTGGTCATTGTCATTGGTCTCTGCTATTGTCTGTGTGCATTTGATGCTGTAGTCACACTGTGGTCATTGTCATTGGTCTCTGCTAGTGTCTGTGTGCATTTGATCCTGTAGACACACCGTGGTCATTGTCATTGGTCTCTGCTAGTGTCTGTGTGCATTTGATCCTCTAGACACACCGTGGTAGTTGTCATTGGTCTCTGCTAGTGTCTGTGTGCATTTGATCCTGTAGACACACTGTGGTCATTGTCATTGGCCTCTGCTAGTGTCTGTGTGCATTTGATCCTGTAGACACACTGTGGTCATTGTCATTGGCCTCTGCTAGTGTCTGTGTGCATTTGATCCTGTAGACACACTGTGGTCATTGTCATTGGCCTCTGCTAGTGTCTGTGTGCATTTGATCCTGTAGACACACTGTGGTCATTGTCATTGGCCTCTGCTAGTGTCTGTGTGCATTTGATCCTGTAGACACACTGTGGTCATTGTCATTGGCCCTTGCTAGTGTCTGTGTGCATTTGATCCTGTAGACACACTGTGGTCATTGTCATTGGCCTCTGCTAGTGTCTGTGTGCATGTGATGCTGTAGACACACTGTGGTCATTGTCATTGGTCACTGCTAGTGTCTGTGTGCATTTGATCCTGTAGACACACTGTGGTCATTGTCATTGGCCTCTGCTAGTGTTTGTGTGCATTTGATGCTGTAGACACACTGTGGTCATTGTCATTGGCCTCTGCTAGTGTCTGTGTGCATTTGATCCTGTAGACACACTGTGGTCATTGTCATTGGCCTCTGCTAGTGTCTGTGTGCATTTGATGCTGTAGACGCACTGTGGTTATTGTCATTGGCCTCTGCTAGTGTCTGTGTGCATTTGATGCTGTAGACACACTGCGGTAATTGTCATTGGCCTCTGCTAGTGTCTGTGTGCATTTGATCCTGTAGACACACTGTGGTCATTGTCATTGGCCTCTGCTAGTGTCTGTGTGCATTTGATGCTGTAGACACACTGTGGTAATTGTCATTGGCCTCTGCTAGTGTCTGTGTGCATTTGATCCTGTAGACACACTGTGGTCATTGTCATTGGCCTCTGCTAGTGTCTGTGTGCATGTGATGCTGTAGACACACTGTGGTAATTGTCATTGGCCTCTGCTAGTGTCTGTGTGCATGTGATGCTGTAGACACACTGTGGTAATTGAGGTTGGTCTCTGCTAGTGTCTGTGTACATGTGATGCTGTAGACACACCGTGGTCATTGTCATTGGCCTCTGCTAGTGTCTGTGTGCATTTGATGATGTAGACACACTGTGGTCATTGTCATTGGTCTCTGCTAGTGTCTGTGTGCATTTGATGCTGTAGACACACTGTGGTCATTGTCATTGGCCTCTGCTAGTGTCTGTGTGCAGGTGATGCTGTAGACACACTGTGGTAATTGTCATTGGTCTCTGCTAGTGTCTGTGTGCATGTGATGCTGTAGACACACTGTGGTCATTGTCATTGGTCTCTGCTAGTGTCTGTGTGCATTTGATCCTGTAGACACACCGTGGTAGTTGTCATTGGTCTCTGCTAGTGTCTGTGTGCATTTGATCCTGTAGACACACCGTGGTCATTGTCATTGGCCTCTGCTACTGTCTGTGTGCATGTGATGCTGTAGACACACTGTGGTCATTGTCATTGGCCTCTGCTAGTGTCTGTGTGCATGTGATGCTGTAGACACACTGTGGTCATTGTCATTGGTCTCTGCTAGTGTCTGTGTGCATTTGATCCTGTAGACACACCGTGGTCATTGTCATTGGCCTCTGCTAGTGTCTGTGTGCATTTGATGCTGTAGACACACTGTGGTCATTGTCATTGGTCTCTGCTAGTGTCTGTGTGGATTTGATCCTGTAGACACACCGTGGTCATTGTCATTGGCCTCTGCTAGTGTTTGTCTGTGTGCATTTGATGCTGTAGACACACTGTGGTCATTGTCATTGGCCTCTGCTAGTGTCTGTGTGCATTTGATCCTGTAGACACACTGTGGTCATTGTAATTGGCCTCTGCTAGTGTTTGTCTGTGTGCATTTGATGCTGTAGACACACTGTGGTCATTGTCATTGGTCTCTGCTAGTGTCTGTGTGCATTTGATCCTGTAGACACACTGTGGTCATTGTCATTGTCTTCTGCTAGTGTTTGTCTGTGTGCATTTGATCCTGTAGACACACTGTGGTCATTGTCATTGGTCTCTGCTAGTGTCTGTGTGCATTTGATCCTGTAGACACACCGTGGTCATTGTCATTGGCCTCTGCTAGTGTCTCTGTGGATGTGATGCTGTAGACACACCGTGGTCATTGTCATTGTCTTCTGCTAGTGTTTGTCTGTGTGCATTTGATCCTGTAGACACACTGTGGTCATTGTCATTGGCTTCTGCTAGTGTTTGTCTGTGTGCATTTGATCCTGTAGACACACTGTGGGCATTGTCATTGGTCTCTGCTAGTGTCTGTGTGCATGTGATCCTGTAGACACACTGTGGTCATTGTCATTGGCCTCTGCTGGTGTTTGTCTGTGTGCATTTGATCCTGTAGACACACCGTGGTCATTGTCATTGGTCTCTGCTAGTGTCTGTGTGCATGTGATGCTGTAGACACACTGTGGTAATTGAAATTGGTCTCTGCTAGTGTCTGTGTACATGTGATGCTGTAGACACACTGTGGTCATTGTCATTGGTCTCTGCTAGTGTCTGTGTGCATGTGATGCTGTAGACACACTGTGGTCATTGTCATTGGTCTCTGCTAGTGTCTGTGTGCATTTGATCCTGTAGACACACTGTGGGCATTGTCATTGGCCTCTGCTAGTGTCTGTGTGCATTTGATCCTGTAGACACACTGTGGGCATTGTCATTGGCCTCTGCTGGAGTTTGTGTGCATTTGACGCGCTCGGCGCACTGTGGGCATTGATCCCGGTTGTTTGACCTGATTCTGCCTGATCTTGTGTGATCAGCTTTTCAGACCGATCCTCAGATCTTTCGTTGATGTGCGCGATTACGTCGGCAGATCCCAGAAGGGGTTTGAACAACATGGACGCTCATCCGCGCGCTGACACACAGTTACTTTCCCCCAATTCTTTTTACTTTGCACCAGGGGTTACCCGCACACGGTATCCCCTTTGTCGAGTGGGGCAAGACCTTTGGCTGATTTGTTGTAATTGTCGGCCTGCTGCTGACGCATTGTTTCATACGCTGGAGTTCGCGTACAGTTCTGGGTTCCAGTAAACTCGCCGTTGTAGGCTGGAGGGTGCGTGTGAGGCGATTCATCAAACGCTGGGCAGGACTCGTGCTGTGCCCTTGCGAAGGTGCGTTGCCATGGTCTAGAAGTGGGAGGTAGGGATGTGATCGCAATTTGTTGCTCTTTCTGGGGATCCGCGTAACTGTTTTAACTGCTGATTCAGCTTTTCCCTCCGCTTTGCTATTTCCGGGACTGCTGCACAAGTGCACAAAATCCCATTCTCGTGCAAATCTGTGAAACTCCGCTGATGTGTATTGTGGCCCATTATCACTAACCGCTTGTGTTGGGCTTCCATATCTCACAAAACGCGCCTTCAATTTGCGAATAACGGCTGCGCTGGTCGTATCGCAAAGAAGATCTGCCTCGAAGAAATTGCTGAAGTAATCAACGGTGACGAGGTACTCTTTTGCTTCGAATGTAAGTAGGTCGGTACCTATCTGTTCCCACGGCTGAGCAGGTACCCCATGACTCACAAGCGATTCTTTCTGCTGACTTATTTTGTATGTGCGACAACCATCACATGTAGCAATACATTGCTTGATGCCGCTGCTCAGGCCTGGCCAAAACAGACATTCCCGTGCGCGCCTGAGGCACTGAGGAATGGATTCTTTCCTTCATTCGCTTTCGCCCTCGCCTTTGCGGTGTGATGACACGCTCACCATTGGAGATTCAGCCGTCTTGGCCTGCGAGCTACAGTCAGGTGTGAGTTGCCCTGGTAGCGCGTCGCGTTCGCTCGGCCATCCGCTGATGATGACGCATCTTTCGCTGCTTCTGTGCGAATCTGCTCTGGACGCTCATCACGGATTGGCAGGTGCGATAGCATGCTGACTTCGTCGGAGCTGCTCTCCTGACCTGGAGTACCGCTGACTGCTCCCGATAGCGTATCCGCGAGAGTATGAGCTTTCCTGGACAGTGGGTGATGTCGAAATCATCGCTCTGCGGGTGAAGCATTCCCTGTAGGCGTTTTGGTGCCTTCCTAATATCATTTCCAGCGGCTTGTGATCGCGGAGTACTCTCGTGAAACGGCCAGAAGTGTACTGATGAAAACGCTCAAGTGTGAAAACCATCGCGAGCATCGCTCTGCTTGCCTAAGCGACCGGACGCCCTTTGTGGGGGACAGCTCCTCCTTTGAATTGTAGTCTGCCAACACCGGTGCTGCGGATACCATCCGCTTGATCTTGGAGAGAGCGTTTCGCTGCTCAGCTGACCACTCCCATGCTACATCTGGCTCTGTCAGCTGTCTGATTGGCTGAAGGGTATCCGAGAGACGTGGTAGAAACCGGTTCAGATAGTTGACAAATCCGATCAGTCGCTGCACTTCCTGCACATTTGCGAGTGCTGGCAGGTTGAGAACGTCAGCGACCTTTTTAGGATCAGGCTGAAGTCCCTCACTTGTGAAGAGATGCCCCCAAAAGGGTATCTCTGTCGCTCTGAAGACAGATTCGTTCTTGTTGAGCCTGATATGCTGCTCTGCACGACGCTGTAATAGCTACTCAAGTTTCACATCATGATCCGCGGTTGCCCTTCCCTGCGTTTCCCCTTCTCCGTACACCAGAAAGTCGTCCGCGACGCCGATCACTCCCGGTGTGCACTCTGCGCTGGAAGTTCTCTGATGACACGCTGGTTCCAAACGGAAGTCTGAGCCATCAATACCTCCCGAAAGGCGCGTTGGTGGTGGCGAGCACGCCCGATTCGCTGTCCAATTTCACTTGCCAGAATGCAGAACTCTTATCGAGCTTGCTGAAAACCTTAGCCTGGTCGAGATCTGGCAAAATGTCCTCTATCACCGGAAGGGGGTAGTGTTCTCTCCTCAGCGCTTTGTTCAATGGTCGAGGGTCAATGCGATTCTTCTTCTCTGCGACCACCAGCTGGCTAACCCACCTTGTAGCTTCATGGACTGGGGCTATCACCTTGCGGTCTACCAGCTGATCAAGCTGGGCTTTCTCTTTCCGCTTCAAAGCGTGAGGTAGACGTGGTGGGGGTAACACTGTGGGTTGAATCAGTCTGCAGGTGGGCTGCACCCGGAAGCTCCCCGAGCGCATCATCGGACTCCTCTGCACAGCGTTCTCCTGCTGCGGACTGAGTGGGAATGCATGCACCCTGCGAAAGTTGCCATCGGTGACCGTAATTCAGCTTCATTTGCTGGCCGGCCCCGCTTCCCAGCCATGGTGTAAAGTCCTCAGTGACCAGGACAAATTCGACAGAATACTTGCGGTTCGTCACGGGGTTAAACAATTTCACTCTGCACGTCGCCTCTGCATCCATGGTGGTCTTGTTCCACATCATCACCTTTTCTCTGCATTGTCTTACTGTGTGATCTACTCTCTCCAAGTATTTGCGGGGTAAAATGTTAAAGCTCGCCCCACTGTCGGCTGTTAGCTTTCCACTGATGAGCATCTGTGCGAATGCGTCACCCTTTCTCTTCAAACTGCTGACATTGGCGATAGACTCGGTGCTGCTGTCGCTGTCGGTCTGGTCATCCCTTTGTGCTCCCACCCCACGCACGGGCTTCTGCTTGCATACCTTTGCAAAGTGATTTCGAATGCCACACGCCTTGCACGCCTGTCCATACGCTGGGCATTGCTGCTTGTCTCTTGTATGTTCCGTGCCACAGTACTGGCAAGGGTTCACTTTGCTTCTCTGGCTGTTCAAGGCCCCACTCGCACTCGCCTTCTCTGCAGGATGCTTTGAACCTTTCTTGTTAGCGTGAGGTTTAATCCCATGGACAGTAGCGGACCTGCTGTCTGCAGCTGTGCTGAATGCTTCTGGGTGTGATTCGGACATTTCTGAGCTCTTACAGATGTCAGTGCAGTCACTGGGCGATAGCTTTCTCTCTTGTAACAGACGTTTTCTGGTTTGGGAGTCGTTCATGCCCAGTACCGTCTTGTCTCATAGCACACTGTCTGACACACACAAGCAGAGATTACGTGTCTTTCTTTGCAAGTGATCTAACGCTGGCAAGAAACGATTCAAAGAAGAAACCTCGGTCTTGTTGCCGTTTGCTGAACAAGCGCCATTCATAGGTCTCATTTTTTTCTCACCGATAGCGTATCTGGCAAAAGCAGCTGAAATCTTTGTGAGGGCTTTGCCTTCGGCCTCATCTGCGAACACAAACCTATTGCCGACCTCAAGTGCAAAAAGACTGCCGTCTGGTACCCTGGAACTTGTTCGTGCTACAACGCTGTCGTTAGTCCACAGCCGTCCATCAGTCCGCGGTTCCCCGTCACGGCCGGTGGCCCGCTGACTGGGGGAGGACTTCTGCCCCGACCGGTCGGTGGCCCGCTGACTGGGGGAGGACTTCTGCCCCGACCGGTCGGTGGCCCGCTGACTGGGGGAGGACTTCTGCCCCGACCGTGGTTCCCCGGCACGGCCGGTGGCCCGCTGACTGGGGGAGGACTTCTGCCCCGACCGTGGTTCCCCGGCACGGGGTCGCCCGCTGACTGGGGGAGGACTTCTGCCCCGACCGTGGTTCCCCGGCACGGGGTCGCCCGCTGACTGGGGGAGGACTTCTGCCCCGACCGGTCGGTGGCCCGCTGACTGGGGGAGGACTTCTGCCCCGACCGTGGTTCCCCGGCACGGCCGGTGGCCCGCTGACTGGGGGAGGACTTCTGCCCCGACCGGCCGGTGGCCCGCTGACTGGGGGAGGACTTCTGCCCCGACCGTGGTTCCCCGGCACGGGGTCGCCCGCTGACTGGGGGAGGACTTCTGCCCCGACCGGTCGGTGGCCCGCTGACTGGGGGAGGACTTCTGCCCCGACCGTGGTTCCCCGGCACGGGGTCGCCCGCTGACTGGGGGAGGACTTCTGCCCCGACCGGTCGGTGGCCCGCTGACTGGGGGAGGACTTCTGCCCCGACCGTGGTTCCCCGGCACGGGGTCGCCCGCTGACTGGGGGAGGACTTCTGCCCCGACCGGCCGGTGGCCCGCTGACTGGGGGAGGACTTCTGCCCCGACCGTGGTTCCCCGGCACGGGGTCGCCCGCTGACTGGGGGAGGACTTCTGCCCCGACCGGCCGGTGGCCCGCTGACTGGGGGAGGACTTCTGCCCCGACCGTGGTTCCCCGGCACGGCCGGTGGCCCGCTGACTGGGGGAGGACTTCTGCCCCGACCGGCCGGTGGCCCGCTGACTGGGGGAGGACTTCTGCCCCGACCGTGGTTCCCCGGCACGGGGTCGCCCGCTGACTGGGGGAGGACTTCTGCCCCGACCGGTCGGTGGCCCGCTGACTGGGGGAGGACTTCTGCCCCGACCGGCCGGTGGCCCGCTGACTGGGGGAGGACTTCTGCCCCGACCGGCCGGTGGCCCGCTGACTGGGGGAGGACTTCTGCCCCGACCGTGGTTCCCCGGCACGGGGTCGCCCGCTGACTGGGGGAGGACTTCTGCCCCGACCGGTCGGTGGCCCGCTGACTGGGGGAGGACTTCTGCCCCGACCGTGGTTCCCCGGCACGGGGTCGCCCGCTGACTGGGGGAGGACTTCTGCCCCGACCGGTCGGTGGCCCGCTGACTGGGGGAGGACTTCTGCCCCGACCGTGGTTCCCCGGCACGGGGTCGCACGCTGACTGGGGGAGGACTTCTG
Source organism: Hypanus sabinus (assembly GCF_030144855.1). Lineage (NCBI taxonomy): Eukaryota > Metazoa > Chordata > Chondrichthyes > Myliobatiformes > Dasyatidae > Hypanus > Hypanus sabinus. The sequence continues at coordinate 787,808 of NW_026778917.1, read as the reverse complement.
CCCCGACCGGCCGGTGGCCCGCTGACTGGGGGAGGACTTCTGCCCCGACCGTGGTTCCCCGGCACGGGGTCGCCCGCTGACTGGGGGAGGACTTCTGCCCCGACCGGCCGGTGGCCCGCTGACTGGGGGAGGACTTCTGCCCCGACCGTGGTTCCCCGGCACGGCCGGTGGCCCGCTGACTGGGGGAGGACTTCTGCCCCGACCGGCCGGTGGCCCGCTGACTGGGGGAGGACTTCTGCCCCGACCGTGGTTCCCCGGCACGGGGTCGCCCGCTGACTGGGGGAGGACTTCTGCCCCGACCGGTCGGTGGCCCGCTGACTGGGGGAGGACTTCTGCCCCGACCGGCCGGTGGCCCGCTGACTGGGGGAGGACTTCTGCCCCGACCGTGGTTCCCCGGCACGGGGTCGCCCGCTGACTGGGGGAGGACTTCTGCCCCGACCGTGGTTCCCCGGCACGGGGTCGCCCGCTGACTGGGGGAGGACTTCTGCCCCGACCGTGGTTCCCCGGCACGGGGTCGCCCGCTGACTGGGGGAGGACTTCTGCCCCGACCGGTCGGTGGCCCGCTGACTGGGGGAGGACTTCTGCCCCGACCGGCCGGTGGCCCGCTGACTGGGGGAGGACTTCTGCCCCGACCGGCCGGTGGCCCGCTGACTGGGGGAGGACTTCTGCCCCGACCGTGGTTCCCCGGCACGGGGTCGCCCGCTGACTGGGGGAGGACTTCTGCCCCGACCGGTCGGTGGCCCGCTGACTGGGGGAGGACTTCTGCCCCGACCGTGGTTCCCCGGCACGGGGTCGCCCGCTGACTGGGGGAGGACTTCTGCCCCGACCGTGGTTCCCCGGCACGGGGTCGCCCGCTGACTGGGGGAGGACTTCTGCCCCGACCGGTCGGTGGCCCGCTGACTGGGGGAGGACTTCTGCCCCGACCGTGGTTCCCCGGCACGGGGTCGCCCGCTGACTGGGGGAGGACTTCTGCCCCGACCGGCCGGTGGCCCGCTGACTGGGGGAGGACTTCTGCCCCGACCGTGGTTCCCCGGCACGGGGTCGCCCGCTGACTGGGGGAGGACTTCTGCCCCGACCGGCCGGTGGCCCGCTGACTGGGGGAGGACTTCTGCCCCGACCGTGGTTCCCCGGCACGGCCGGTGGCCCGCTGACTGGGGGAGGACTTCTGCCCCGACCGGCCGGTGGCCCGCTGACTGGGGGAAAACTTCTGCCCCGACCGTGGTTCCCCGGCACGGGGTCGCCCGCTGACTGGGGGAGGACTTCTGCCCCGACCGTGGTTCCCCGGCACGGGGTCGCCCGCTGACTGGGGGAGGACTTCTGCTCCGACCGGTCGGTGGCCCGCTGACTGGGGGAGGACTTCTGCCCCGACCGGCCGGTGGCCCGCTGACTGGGGGAGGACTTCTGCCCCGACCGTGGTTCCCCGGCACGGGGTCGCCCGCGGATGCTGCGTGCCGCCGAGATTCTGTTGTCTCACCTCCGGGCCTTGCTACTGCACCCGTCTCTATTTGTGGCCAGTTGCTCGTCTTGGTTGACATTTTTCTGCTCCTTACACTCACCCTCTGATGTCTCAGAGTTGTGCTGCCAACTGCAAGTTGAAAAAGACGTGGGGTTCCGAGCACCACCGCCGCCATCACTTCCACAGGTATTTCAGGTAAAAACAACGGCGCATGCGCAGCCTCTTTAACCGGCTGCTGTACAAGTATATCGTAACAACCCTAAAACTTTTATATAATTCCTTAATCTGATCACACGTCTGATTCTCGATGTCCTGGTCTGTCCCTCTCTCAATCAAGGTTCATGGTAGTTCCATTCTCTAAGTTCATCGCCTTAGCCAATAATACTCCCATCAAATATACACACTTCAAACCCAACATACCTGGTAGTTTTTATTTTGATTGTCTCCTTCTCCCTCTTCCCTCACCCCCACCTCACCTCTCTCTCCCTCCCTCCCTCTTCTCCCTCCCTTCTTACCTATCCCTCCTTCCCTCTCCCTCTTCCCCTCCCTCCCTCGCACAGCCTGCAGGGAATCAGGAAGTCGAGTCCCGCTCTGCTCCGGGGATCGAGCCGGCCTCCCGCGGCGCTGAGCGTCCCGGAAACCCAGTGGCTCGGCCTCGGAATCGGCGGCCGCAGAAGCGGAGGGTCCCCGGCAGTGAGAGCTCGACCGCCAGCGGGCGTCAGAGAGAGGGTCTGAGGGAGGGCGGAGAGGACCATTAGGGAAGTGGCTAGGACAGGGAGCAGTGTGGAGGAGTCACGGGGGAGGGAGGAAGAGATGAGGAAGGGGCCGAGAAAGGAGGGGGAGAAGGCGGGGAGGGGAGGGGAAAGGAGGGAAGAGGAGGGGGAGAAACATTGGAGGGGAAATGAGACGCAGAGTGTGAGGGAAGGGGAGAGAGGGAGATGGAGGGAGAGGGATAGTGAGAGAACGAGTGTGCGAGAGGAGGACGAGGTGAGAGAAAGGGCGCGAGTGAGGCAGAGAGGCGATGAGGGAGAGGAGAGAGAGAAAGGGAGGAGAAGGGAGAGAGGTGGAGTGAGCCAAAAGGACGGGTTGAGTGAGAGAGTGGAGGAGAGGGAGAGAAAGAGAGAGGGGGAAGGAGAGGAGATTGAGAGAAGCAGCTGGAGGGAAAGGGAGCGTGTGAGAGAGAGGCAGAGAGTGAGGGAAGGGGAAAGGGAGAGAGAAGGAGAGATGAATGAGAGAGAGAGATGGAGGGAGAGGAAGGGAGAGAGGCAGAGAGCAAGGGAGGGTGAGAGTGAGAGGCAGAGGTCAGGAGAGGGGGAGCAAAGGTGGCACAGGGAGGGTGGGGGTCCAATAGAGAGGGAAAGGAATGGTGCCCAGATAGGGGAGGGTGAAAGGGAGAGGGAGGGAGAGAGAGTGAAGGTGATGGATGGGGAGAGTGAGAGAAGGAGGCAAAGGGCAGGTGAAGGGGAGAGAGAAAATGAAGGGGACAGGCAGAGAGTGAGGAAACGGGAAAGGGAGAGAGGGGAGGTGAGGGAGAGAGACAACCCGAGGGAAAGGGAGGGTGAGAGGGCAGGTGAAGGGGAGAGAGAGAGTGAAGGGACCAGGCAGAGAGCAAGGAAACAGGAAAGGGAGAGAGGGGAGGTGAGGGAGAGAGACAACCCGAGGGAAAGGGAGGGTGAGAGGGCAGGAGAAGGGGAGAGAGAGAGTGAAGGGACCAGGCAGAGAGCAAGGAAACAGGAAAGGGAGAGAGGGGAGGTGAGGGAGAGAGACAGCCCGAGGGAAAGGGAGGGTGAGAGGGCAGGGGAAGGGGAGAGATGGAGAGGGGGTGAGGGTGTAAGGGTGGAAGTCAGGCAGAAGGAGGGAGCGGGTGCAAGAGTTACTGAGGGTGAAGAGGAGAGGTGGAAGATGAGGGTGAGGGGAAGAGACAGAGTGAGGGAAGGGAAGAGTGAGAGTGAGAGAGAGAAACAGAGGGAGGGGAAGGAGGATGATAGGGAGGGGAAGAGAGAGGAGGGGGAGAGGAATAGGGAGTGTGGGAGCATGGGAAATAGGGCAAGGAAGAGCGAGGGTAAGAGGGAAAGATGGAGGGAGAGGGGAAATGAGAATGAGGGAGAGAGTTGGAGGGAAATTGGGAGGGTTTTAAAGAGGGAGAGAGCACAGCTAAGGGAGAAGGGAAAGGTATGGGATGGGGAGGAGGAGAGGTGGAGGGAGGGGTTGTGGGACACAGGCTCCCATTTGGAGAGTGAGAGAGCAGGGCCAAGGGAAAGGGGAAAAGGATGGGATGAGGAGGAGAGGTGGAGGGAGGCATTTAGGATGAGAGAATCAGGTTTAGGGAGGGAGAGGACGACAGGCTGGGAGAGTTGGAGGCAGTGGGACGGGGAGGGCAAAAGAGAGAGGAAGAGGGAGGCTGGGAGGAATGGGGAGGAGAGAGACGACAGGGAGGCTGGGAGGGGGAGGAGTGAAGAGGAGGGAGAAAGTTGTGGGGAGGGGCAGTGGGAGGGTGACAGCAGGAAAATGAGGGGTTGCAGGTATCTCCCGCACCTATTCTGCCCGCTCCACGAGGAGGAACTAAAACTGTTCTGTGAGACGGACGGGAAACTGATCTGTGGGATTTGCCGGGACAGCCGGGAGCACAAATATCACCACTACATCCCAGTGAATGAGGCGCTGGACATCTACCAGGTGAGGACAGCAGCTTCACTCCCATTCCCTCATCCCAGTGAATGAGGCGCTGGACATCTACCAGGTGAGGACAGCAGCTTCACTCCCATTCCCTCATCCCAGTGAATGAGGCGCTGGACATCTACCAGGTGAGGACAGCAGCTTCACTCCCATTCCCTCATCCCAGTGAATGAGGCGCTGGACATCTACCAGGTGAGGACAGCAGCTTCACTCCCATTCCCTCATCCCAGTGAATGAGGCGCTGGACATCTACCAGGTGAGGACAGCAGCTTCACTCCCATTCCCTCATCCCAGTGAATGAGGCGCTGGACATCTACCAGGTGAGGACAGCAGCTTCACTCCCATTCCCTCATCGGGTGACCCAGTTTGGGATCAGACTCTGTTGCAGTGGCGGGACAGCTGGCCAGGACTCCTTGATCCGTAGCAGAGCCTTCCCGTACACAGCTTCTTACTGTGCAGTGTCAGGAAGCACTCTACTGTGCGTCTGTAGATCATGGGAGTATGGGAGGACAGATGAGGAGAGAAGGGCCAGGACTCCTTGATCCGTAGCAGAGCCTTCCCGTACACAGCTTCTTACTGTGCAGTGTCAGGAAGCACTCTACTGTGCGTCTGTAGATCATGGGAGTATGGGAGGACAGAGATGAGGAGAGAAGGGCCAGGACTCCTTGATCCGTAGCAGAGCCTTCCCGTACACAGCTTCTTACTGTGCAGTGTCAGGAAGCACTCTACTGTGCGTCTGTAGATCATGGGAGTATGGGAGGACAGAGATGTGGAGAGAAGGGCCAGGACTCCTTGATCCGTAGCAGAGCCTTCCCGTACACAGCTTCTTACTGTGCAGTGTCAGGAAGCACTCTACTGTGCGTCTGTAGATCATGGGAGTATGGGAGGACAGAGATGAGGAGAGAAGGGCGAGAGGGAATGAAAATAGAGAGGGGGGGAGGGTGGTATTACTGAAAGCTGGAGAAATCAATGTCAGGTTGAAGGCTGCCCAGACTATGAGGTGTTGTTCCTCCAACCTGACAGTGGCCTCATTGTGGCAGCGAAAGAGGTGATTAACTGAGATCAGCACGCTGTCTACCAGCAATGCCACTTTCAGGGAACCCCAGGGCCCGACCTCCCCTCATCTTCTCAAGGTTCAACGTCAGGGGGTGCCACAGTGGTGTGGCAGTTCTTCTTGTCCCAATCACCCCTTCTAGGGCATAGGTGGTCGACGGCAGCTCACCAGAACCCTCTGCCCTGGGCCGATGGAAGGTTGATCAGCATTTCATATGCCTGCTAGGCGACCGTCCTTCCTCTCCCATGAATGAGGAGCTTCTGTTGGCATTTCTGTCACACTGGGTTTTTATGGGATGGGGCAGTCAGGCCTGGGACCATCCATGGCAGAGTTACTGTTGCACTCTTACAGTTCAGGGCATCGAGTTGAGTTCAATGCGGGTGGCGTATGTGGGAAGTCTGTACCCATGAATGTGTGGGTTTCCTCCCACAACCCAGACTCGTACACTTAGTAGGTTAATTGGTGATTGTAAATTTTCCTGTGATTAGGCTGGGTGGGTCGCTGGGCAGAGGGGGCTTGTTGGGCCAGAAGATCGTGTTCTACATTGTGTCCCTCGACTTCATTTTCCATTCCTTGTCTGTGAATCTTGACCACCTTCACTGCCCACAACAGTGGAACAGTATTTTATTGTGGAAACATTGCTTTCCTTCGGTGAAGCTGTGAGCACCTCTGCTGATCCTCCCCTCGGCGTGTCTCGCCGTGACGGAGACCAGGGAACAGTCCTGCCTGCTCTGTTACTGACACTTCACTGCTGGAGACACCTTCTCGACAGCTGCCCCCTCGCGAGTGTGTCAGGGGTGGGGCGGGGCACATCAGATGCTGAGAGGCATGCTTAGTTGGAACTTCTCCCCCCTGCAGTGTCAGAGATCCCTAGGAACACACAGTGCTGTGCTCATGCACATTGGCAGAAGAAATAAAGGCATAGACTATTTTCCAAACCAGGAGAAAATTCAAAAGTGAGAGTTAGACCATAAGATATAGGAGCAGAATTAGGCCATTTGGCCCATCGAGTCTGCTCCACTATTTCATCATGGCTGATCCATTTTCCCTCTCAGTTCCAATCTCCCACCTTCTCCCCGTATCCCTTCATGCCCTGACCAATCAAGAAAGCTATCAACCTCTATCTTAAATATACCCAAAGGCCTGGCCTCTGCAGTTGCCTGTGGAAACCACCCTCTGACTAAAGAAATCCCTCCTCACCTTTGTTCTAAGAGGATGCCCCTTTATTCTGAAGCTGTGTCCTTAGCTCCTAACTATAGGAAGATCCTCTCCACATCCGCTCTGTCAAGGCCTTTCACCATTCGGTAGGTTTCGATCCGTGGTCGGTTATGGTGGCAAGTCTCTCTGCTTCTGGTAAGATGGTGGATTGGGGGCACAGTCAGCACAGTGGCTCCTGGGGACCATCCAAAGATACATAGATAGATCCCAAAATGAAATTACAGTGTCACAGTAGCATTACAAGTTCACAGTTATATAAATATTAGAGAAGTAAGGAATAATAATAAAAAGGTTTCCAGTCTAACAGGAGGGGGCCATCACTTCCCGACTACAGGTTGACTCATTATAGAGCCTAATGGCTCGATGAATGACCTATATACCACTCTTTGGAGCAGCGAGTCTATTACTGGAAGTGCCCCTCTGTTCAGCCGAGGTGGCATGCAGAGGGTGAGAAACATCGCCCAGAATTGCCAGGATTTTCAGAGGGTCCTTTTGTTCTACCACAGCCTCCAGTGGGTCCAGTTTGATTCCTACATGGTATTGTCTTTTTATTATCGCAAGACCTCGCTGGACATTAAGTACTGCTGGAGACACCATCAGCGAGTTGCTCGTTGGTGGAGAAACTGAAGGAGCGGGTCTCGGTGCTGTTGTTGGTGTCAGAGTCGGTGCGTGGAAGTGACGTGCAGTCTGACAGCGAGTGATTGCCTTTAAGATCCTGTTGGACATTGGTGGTGTGGAATGCTGCAAGTCTAGTTTGTTGGCGACTGGCAGAGGCAGACGGGTGAGCTGCACGGTTAAAGCTGCGCTGCCACCTGCCCAGGGGAAGTTGCTGGAGTGAAGCAGAGTGCGGAGGCGGTGTGGCGTAGTGTCGACACTGGAATCGGTGTTGCTCCAAGTATTCATCAACAGAAGACAAGCTGTACTGTTGTTCGTCTGCAGACTGGTGCAACATTCAGGGACTCAGCGATTTGGACTGCACAGTATATTTTGTGTGTGACTTGCTGTCTTATATGCACTGTATCTGCCTTGTGCTGTGTGTGACTGTTGGTTCTGTGTTTTGCACTTTGGCCCCAGAGTAACGATTTTTCTTTTGGCTGTATCCATGTATGGTTAATTGACAAATAAACGTGAACTAAATGGCCGTGATGTCTCTCTTGCCTCCTCCCAGGATAAGCTGCAGTCGCACCTGGAGACGGCCAGGCGAAGGAGGGCCGCGGCCCTGAAGGCCAGGCTCCAGCAGAGGCAGAAGATCTCCGAAGTGCGGGTGAGGCTGGCGTTTCAGTGGGGTCTCTCACTTTTCCCCTCTCCACCCTTACCCACCTGCCACCCTCCTGCCTCGCTGTCTTCACTCGGAATCATGTAGCCCAACAACACAGAAACTATTAATATGCCTAGTCCCATTGATCTGCACCCAGACCACAGCCCTCCATACCCCTCCCATCCATGTACTTATGCAAACTTCTCTTAAATATTGCTTTCAAACCCACATCCACCACTTCTGCTGGCACCTCATTCCACATGCAGCACCCTCTGAATCAAAACGTTCTCACTGACTTTCCCTTTCATCCTTAACTCATAATCTCTGGTTGTAGTCTCACTCGACCTCAGTGGAAAAAGTCTGCTTGCATTTGCCCTAACTGTATCCCTCATAATTCTGTACACCACTATCAAATCTCCCCTCATTCCCAGCCTTTCCCTTTAACTCAGGACCTTAAGTCCTCCTAACTGTTCACTCTCAATCTTATTGACACCTTTCCTGTAGGTAGGTGACCAGAACTGCACACAACACTCCAAATGAGGCCTCACCAACATATTATACAACTTTACCTCCTGCACTAAGTACATTGATTTATGAAGGCCAATGTGCCAAAATCTTTCTGTAAGCCCTTATCCGTGTGTGATGGCACCTTCAAGACATTGTGTATCTGGATTCAAAGTTCAAAGTAAATTTGTTATCGAAGCACAAATATGTCACCAAGTGCACCCCTGACATTAGTTTTGTGACACTGTAAGAGCATGACTCAATAAGTCCAACCGCCATAACAGAATCACTGAAAGACAGCAGCAATATTGCAGACAACTAGCAGGGGAAACAACAAGCTATATAAATAATATATATATAAAGAAAGGGAAAAAAACAGTAAGTTCACTTTGGCTCAGTCTAGCTTTAAACCCGTCTCTAATTGATTGAACTGCACAACAATTGGGGATCAGATCAGAAAGAACCAAACAAATTACACGTTGACACACCCTCTATACATGGGTGAATTGAAATTATACGCTCCTTCAGAAGTAAAACTAAAGCAATTCATCCAACTAGAATTATTTTCTAAAGAAATGAACATGAACTTTGGACGGGATAATTACAGAACATCAAACATAAAGAAAGGTGCAATAGAGCTCATTGAGTACAAAGCAGAGCAGCTGGATACAATACAACCGATGGAGGAACACAAAACGAAAGCATTTGGGATCTCAACAAGCAAAGAAAAGAGATTATAGTGCAATAATGGGAAAACTTTTGACAGGATTTACTTCGGCTTAAGAAAACATGCCAAGCTGAGCTCAATGGTAGAAACATAACCAATAACATTTCCTTTTCGAATGTTTATGTTATTATTATTATAATCCAAAATAACACGAGTACATCGAAGTAAGTGACCCTTACAATGTCTCAAAGGGAAAAAAAATCAATGTTTTAAAGATTGAAAAATATGGCGACACAAAAAAAAGAAAAAAACCTACTAAAGGAAGAATTTATAATTTATTACTACAATGGGATAAGCGCCCTTTCTTTAAGATTAAACAAGATTGGGAAAAGGAACTTAATTTGACTTTCACGATGGAGGACTGGATACGGATCTTGAAATTGGTTTACCCTTCTTCAATCTGTGCTAGTCATTCACTGATTCAGTTTAAAATTGTACATCGTTACTATTTGATGAAGGAGAGATTGTCTAAAATCTTTCCTGATGTTGATAGTTATTGTGATAGATGTAAAACTAAGGCAATAACGTTTTCACTATACCCATGTTAATGTATTGTTTTAGAATAATATCTGGAAAATTTACAAAGAATATCATATAAATTATCATAAATACATAATAAAAGACCAACAAGATGATAAATGCAGGAAATGCCAAGTGAAACCAGAAACAGTTGAACACGTTACACGATCCTGCAGCAGTTTAACTCAATCTGATTACGTACACAGGCAAAATCAAACAGCAAATGTCATTCACCAAAACCTCGCTTTAAAACACAAACACCAGACCATACTATAAATAAAAGCCTAATCCAGTTTTAGAGTCAGAGTTCCAGAGATTATATTACGACCGATCCATTATTATCGATTGGACAGCCTCTAACAAGCATCCAGATATAACAATTCTGGGTAAACAAGCAAGAACAGTTTACTTACTAGATAGAGCCTTTCCAAACACACGTAACTTACAGAAATCAGTAAGTGAGAAACACCAGACATATGCTGAAATAAAAGAGGAAATTGAAAGACTATGGAACATGAATATTGTCTACAACTGGTCCCAAAGGCACTACACAATAGAATTAAGCAATTAAGCCTACTCTGCAATATTTCTGTAAACTTCCAGAAAGCAACAATACTAAACAACACTGGAATAGTCTGAAAGTTCCTTACAATTAATGTGCTTGGCTGTGCTCGTACTTCGGGTTTCTCCAGCTTGAGCTGAGAGAATATAGACATACATTAATAATAATAATAATAATAAATAATTAAGCAATAAATACCGAGAACACGAGATGAAGAGTGGCCTCGGTCATAGTGAGGGTTAGGAACCCTCTGTTCTCCCGTACTCATCAACACTCTACTGCTCATTGTGCAAGTCCTGCGCTGGTTGGCCCTCCTAAAGTGCAATGATTCACTAATGCACATTTGCATTAAATTCCATCTGCCATTGTTCCAGTTGATCCAGCTTTGATAATCTTCCTCGCTGTCCACTACACCCCAGTCCTGCAGTCATCCACAAATATGCCATTTTAGTGGATTCCCCACCACCCAGGCCATGCTCTCGTCTCACTGCTGCCACCATCAGGCAGGAGGTGCAGGAGTCTCAGGGCCCACACCACCAGGTTCAGGAACAGTTATTACCCCTCAGTCAGCAGGAATCCCCACCACCCAGGCCATGCTCTCGTCTCACTGCTGCCACCATCAGGCAGGAGGTGCAGGAGTCTCAGGGCCCACACCACCAGGTTCAGGAACAATTATTACCCCTCAACCAACAGGAACCCCCATCACCTAGGGTATGTTCTCATCTCACTGCTTCCATCAGGCAGAAGGTGCAGGAGCCTCAGGACTCACACCACCAGATTCAGGAACAGTCATTACCTTTAACTGTCTGGCTTTTCAACTAGAGAGGATAACTTAACTTCATTCGCCCCAGCACTGAACTGTTCCCACAACCTCTGGACTCTCCTTGAAGAACTCTTCATCTCATGCATGCAGCTCATTGCCTTTTGCACATTGATTGTGTGACCTCTTGCCATGGCTCGTTGGCTAACTCTGCTAACAGGCATGAGACTCAGTGGTGAGAGGGCCACCTTACAGAAGCAAAATACGTCTAGGTATTTTGATTTGGGGTATGATTTGGGGTTCAACCAAGCCGGACAATGATGTTCCAATTAAGGAACTTTGACTGTAGCAAATGCTGTGTAAATATTGCTCACACTCAATTACCAGTCACCAAGAAATGACAGATCTTACACCAGAATAAAATTTCAACTTTATCGAACAGTTAACAGGAAAAGGAAGAGGGAAGGTTGCATTACAGTTAAACCAGTCCAAATGTGCATGTGAACGTTGGAGCTCATTTCTGATTTAGTTGGGTCGCTTTGCTTTGATTACTCACGCTGAACCCATGTTCTGCACTAAGGATACCAGCCATAGTTTGAACTTTCTTCGAAGACCAGTTCAGGTGAACTGGCTAACCCAGGAGTATTGGCACTCCCTCCTTTAAACACACAGCTTCCTGAACCATTCGTTGGCTTGAAGCACTTTTTACAACAGGGTCTCTCCTTCGGACAGCATTTGGTGGCATCTTCCCTTGTGCCGTGTACCGTCATTTGGAAATCTATTCCCACCCGGCTCTCAAGGATGCGCCATCCCATCACACTGGGCAGAAAGTTACAACACGACCCAAGACAATCCTGTCTGGCTGATACAACATCCCCAAGTTGAACAACATGGTTCCTTTAGCCGAAACCAAAACACTCTTACCAGCAGAGCTCTGCTCCTACCGAGAAGACTGCTAAAATGAAGTACCTCACGGTGCAGCAGTAGATATCTTAACTAGGGCATTACAACTGCTTCTCCATTTTGTGTCTGGTCTTTCATTGATTCTATTGCAAGAAAATGAACCCATATGTTACATACGGTGACATATATGTACTCCGATAACTTCTTGAACGTTGATTTTTCAGCACATTTTTTCTGCCTCGCAGGAACAGTCGAGCAGCCTGCAGAGTCACATCAAGTTCGAGTTTACAAGGATGCACCGCTTCCTTAATGAGAGGGAGGAGCAGCTGAGCCGTGACCTCCGAGAGGCAGAGGGCCGGATTCTGGAGGAGATGGAACAGAATCTGCAGCAGATTCAGGATGCACTGGACGCCATTGAGCATGTACTGGGAGAGCTGCAGTCCCAGATGAACCAACAGGATATAATGGCCCTACTCAAGGTAGGCAACCAGATTGTAATAATCCTCATTCGGGGATCGGATATGAAGAGGTTCAGTAACTTTAAATTCCTTGGTGCTGTCCAATCAGAGGTTCCTCAAGGTTGTCATTTCCAGGGGAGGCAGTGGGGATGAGCTCCCACTATCTTAAATGCTTCTGCCAGACACTACCAAGTCCAGCTCCTGGCCTTCACGTGCGGCTTAGCCCAGCAGAACCATATCTACTGATAGGAATAGTGGGTAAACCAGTCATTGATAGGGCTCATCAACATGGTTGGCAGCTCATCTCGAAGGAAAACTCCGCTGCCTTGCAGCTACACCCACACATGGAGAGAGCTTCAGGATTAAACCCCCAGGAAAGGAAACCCCAGAGCTGCAGTCCCTAAGGCAGTTCTATGTTGAGTTCAGTGCTACTGGTGCCAAACCATATCGGTCTCTGCTATTTCTTCCGATTCACCAGCTGCACGGAGAGGGGGAGCTTGCTACATGGGCACCTGCTTTCTCTCCATATCGTACTGCCCTGGCTTGTGTACTGACTTGATTGCTGTCCATGTAGACAGCTAGGACACAACGTCCATGATCAACAGAGGGCTTTAAACCTGGGATGAGCAGGCATGTACAATTATCTATAGCTGCTCAATGGACAGTACTCTGATTGCATCATGACCTGGTATGGAAATAGTGGGGGGGGGGAGGAGAGAGGGAGGGAGAAAGAGAGAGAGGGAGAGGGAGAGGGAGAGAGAGAACAATGGACAGTACTCTGATTGCATCATGACCTGGTATGGAAATAGTGGGGGGGGGGGAGGAGAGAGGGAGGGAGAAAGAGAGAGAGGGAGAGGGAGAGGGAGAGAGAGAACAATGGACAGTACTCTGATTGGTTGCATCATGACCTGGTATGGAAATAGTTGGGGGGGGGAGGAGAGAGGGAGGGAGGGAGAAAGAGAGAGAGAGAGAGAGAGGGAGAGGGAGAGGGAGAGAGAGAACAATGGACAGTACTCTGATTGGTTGCATCATGACCTGGTATGGAAATAGTTGGGGGGGGGGGAGGAGAGAGGGAGAGGGAGGGAGGGAGGGAGAAAGAGAGAGAGAGAGGGAGAGGGAGAGAGAACAATGGACAGTACTCTGATTGGTTGCATCATGACCTGGTATGGAAATAGGGGAGGAGAGAGGGAGAGGGAGAGGGAGGGAGAGGGAGAGAGAGGGAGAGAGAGAACAATGGACAGTACTCTGATTGGTTGCATCATGGAAATAGGGGAGGAGAGGGGAGAGAGGGAGAGGGGGGGGGATAATGATTGCTTTTGTTGTCAGTCTCCCATCACACAGACTAGCCCCACTCACTGGGGGGCAAGGATACCCTCACTCCCCCTGCCCCTTACCCTGACCCTTACCTTTAAATCTGTATCTCTGTTCCATGAACTGTCAGCCAGAGTGAACAGATTCCTGGGCTCAGCCACTCAGTACACCCTGATCTTGTCCACCCCCATCCCATCTCTTCCCAAAGTTCTCCCCGGTGGGGGGGGGCGGGGAGAGTCCTGGCTTCTGCAGTCTCTCACCTCCCTGGAACCATTGTGGGAACTCTGCCCTCCCTCTCTGGGACCTCCTGAAAGGACGGGGAGTGACTGGACAGCCTGAAGTTTATGTGCAGACAGTGGTGGAAAGCTATGTACTGGTGTGGGGCTTCCTGTTTTAAAGTCTTTGGGATTTGTTAAAACCAAACAATTGAGGGGAGATTTGATAGAGGTATATAAATTTATGAGGGGTATAGATAGGGTAAATGCAGGCAGATTTTTTCTGCGGAACTACAACCAGAGGTCATGGGTTAAGGGTGAAAGGTGAGTTGTTGAGGGGAATCTTCATCACTCAGATGTGGAACAAGCTGCCAGTGTCACAGGTGGCTGCGGGGATGATAATCAATATTGACGAGAAATTTGGATAGGCACATGGATGGGAGGGAAGTCAAGGGCTGTGGTCTGGGTGCAGGTCGATGGGACAAGGCGGAATAATAGTCTGATACAGACTAGATGGGCCAAAGGGCCTGTTTCTGGGCTATTGTGTTCTATTTAATACTAAGACCTACCTCTTGTCTGTTTCAGGAGGAGAGCATTTGGAACAGGAGGTGAGAGATCCCATCATGTTCTTGAAGTAATGAGTCAAACTTTCAAACAATCACAGCTGTATTGTTGCAACATGCAAACTTTAATTTGCAGGTTCAGCAATAAAGGCAATTCACTAGAACCGGTTGACCTGGATCTGCCCTTGGGGATATTCAAAGGCCCATTGCAATATGCAGCCTGGCGTGCAATGATGGACGTTATCAGGCCTGGTGAGCTGATTTAAATCTCTCAGTTCTCGTCTGTGGAATAGTGGGGGTGTGCAAGCATTTATTGAGATGCAGACCACACACAAAACACTGGAGGAACTCAGAAGGTCAGAGCTTCTATGCAGGGAAATGGACAGTCATTTCGGGCAAGACCCATCACTTGGACTGATTTTTTGACCATAAAATGGCAAGGCCCACAAGGATTAATTAAACCCTTCCCTCCCACACAGCTCCCCACTTTTCATTATCCATGTGTTTATTCAATGTCCCTAGTGTAAATAAATGCCTCTACCACCATCTCCGGCACTGCATGCACCCACCACTCTGTGTAAAAAACCTACTGACTTCCCTCCGATCACCTTAAAATTAAGCCCCCTCAAATTAGCTATTTCCACCCAGAGCAAAAGTCTCTGTATATCCACTCAATCTATGTCCCATCATCTTGTAAACCTCTATGAATTCACCTCTCCTTCACACCAAAGACAAAATTCCTGGCTTACTCAGTCTATCCTCATAAGACATGCTGTCCAATCCAGCCAGTAACCTGGTGAATCTCCTCTGCACCGTCTCTAATCCAGGCAGCGTCCTGGTAAATCTCCTCTGCACCCTCTCTGATCCAGGCAGTGTCCTGGTGAATCTCCTCTGCACCCTCTCTGATCCAGGCAGTGTCCTGGTGAATCTCCTCTGCACCCTCTCTGATCCAGGCAGCGTCCTGGTAAATCTCCTCTGCACCCTCTCTGATCCAGGCAGTGTCCTGGTGAATCTCCTCTGCACCCTCTCTGATCCAGGCAGCGTCCTGGTAAATCTCCTCTGCACCCTCTCTGATCCAGGCAGTGTCCTGGTGAATCTCCTCTGCACCCTCTCTGATCCAGGCAGCGCCCTGGTAAATCTCCTCTGCACCCTCTCTAATCCAGGCAGTAACCTGGTGAATCTCGTCTGCACCCTGTCTAATCCAGCCAGTAACCTGGTGAATCTCCACTGCACCCTCTCTAATCCAGCCAGTAACCTGGTGAATCTCCTCGGCACCCTCTCTAATCCAGCCAGTAACCTGGTGAATCTCCTCTGCACCCTCTCTAATCCAGCCAGTAACCTGGTAAATCTCCTCTGCACACTCTCTAATCCAGGCAGTAACCTGGTGAATCTCGTCTGCACCCTGTCTAATCCAGCCAGTAACCTGGTGAATCTCCTCTGCACCCTCTCTAATCCAGCCAGTAACCTGGTGAATCTCCTCTGCACCCTCTCTAATCCAGCCAGTAACCTGGTGAATCTCCTCTGCACCCTCTCTAATCCAGCCAGTAACCTGGTAAATCTCCTCTGCACCCTCTCTAATCCAGGCAGCATCCTGGTGAATCTCCTCTGCACCCTCTCTAATACAGGCAGCATCCTGGTGAATCTCCTCTGCACCCTCTCTAATCCAGGCAGCATCCTGGTGAATCTCCTCTGCACCCTCTCTAATCCAGGCAGCGTCCTGGTGAATCTCCTCTGCACCCTCTCTAATCCAGGCAGCATCCTGGTGAATCTCCTCTGCACCCTCTCTAATCCAGGCAGCATCCTGGTGAATCTCCTCTGCACCCTCTCTAATCCAGGCAGCATCCTGGTGAATCTCCTCTGCACCCTCTTTAATCCAGGCAGCATCCTGGTGAATCTCCTCTGCACCCTCTCTAATCCAGGCAGCATCCTGGTGAATCTCCTCTGCACCCTCTCTAATCCAGACAGCATCCCGGTAAATCTCCTCTGCACCCTCTCTAATCCAGGCAGCATCCTGGTTAATCTCCTCTGCACCCTCTTTAATCCAGGCAGCATCCTGGTGAATCTCCTCTGCACCCTGTCTAATCCAGCCAGTAACCTGGTGAATCTCCTCTGCACCCTCTCTAATCCAGGCAGCATCCTGGTGAATCTCCTCTGCACCCTGTCTAATCCAGCCAGTAACCTGGTAAATCTCCTCTGCACCCTCTCTAATCCAGGCAGCATCCTGGTGAATCTCCTCTGCACCCTGTCTAATCAAGCCAGTAACCTGGTGAATCTCCTCTGCACCCTCTCTAATCCAGACAGCATCCTGGTGAATCTCCTCTGCGCCCTCTCTAATCCAGGCAGCATCCTGGTAAATCTCCTCTGCACCCTCTCTAATCCAGGCAGCATCCTGGTAAATCTCCTCTGCACCCTCTCTAATCCAGGCAGCATCCTGGTAAATCTCCTCTGCACTCTCTCTAATCCAGGCAGCATCCTGGTAAATCTCCTCTGCACCCTCTCTAATCCAGGCAGCATCCTGGTGAATCTCCTCTGCACCCTCTCTAATCCAGCCAGTAACCTGGTGAATCTCCTCTGCACCCTCTCTAATCCAGGCAGCATCCTGGTGAATCTCCTCTGCGCCCTCTCTAATCCAGGCAGCATCCTGGTAAATCTCCTCTGCACCCTCTCTAATCCAGGCAGCATCCTGGTAAATCTCCTCTGCACCCTCTCTAATCCAGGCAGCATCCTGGTAAATCTCCTCTGCACTCTCTCTAATCCAGGCAGCATCCTGGTAAATCTCCTCTGCACCCTCTCTAATCCAGGCAGCATCCTGGTGAATCTCGTCTGCACCCTGTCTAATCCAGCCAGTAACCTGGTGAATCTCCACTGCACCCTCTCTAATCCAGCCAGTAACCTGGTGAATCTCCTCGGCACCCTCTCTAATCCAGCCAGTAACCTGGTGAATCTCCTCTGCACCCTCTCTAATCCAGCCAGTAACCTGGTAAATCTCCTCTGCACACTCTCTAATCCAGGCAGTAACCTGGTGAATCTCGTCTGCACCCTGTCTAATCCAGCCAGTAACCTGGTGAATCTCCTCTGCACCCTCTCTAATCCAGCCAGTAACCTGGTGAATCTCCTCTGCACCCTCTCTAATCCAGCCAGTAACCTGGTGAATCTCCTCTGCACCCTCTCTAATCCAGCCAGTAACCTGGTAAATCTCCTCTGCACCCTCTCTAATCCAGGCAGCATCCTGGTGAATCTCCTCTGCACCCTCTCTAATACAGGCAGCATCCTGGTGAATCTCCTCTGCACCCTCTCTAATCCAGGCAGCATCCTGGTGAATCTCCTCTGCACCCTCTCTAATCCAGGCAGCGTCCTGGTGAATCTCCTCTGCACCCTCTCTAATCCAGGCAGCATCCTGGTGAATCTCCTCTGCACCCTCTCTAATCCAGGCAGCATCCTGGTGAATCTTCTCTGCACCCTCTCTAATCCAGGCAGCATCCTGGTGAATCTCCTCTGCACCCTCTTTAATCCAGGCAGCATCCTGGTGAATCTCCTCTGCACCCTCTCTAATCCAGGCAGCATCCTGGTGAATCTCCTCTGCACCCTCTCTAATCCAGACAGCATCCCGGTAAATCTCCTCTGCACCCTCTCTAATCCAGGCAGCATCCTGGTTAATCTCCTCTGCACCCTCTTTAATCCAGGCAGCATCCTGGTGAATCTCCTCTGCACCCTGTCTAATCCAGCCAGTAACCTGGTGAATCTCCTCTGCACCCTCTCTAATCCAGGCAGCATCCTGGTGAATCTCCTCTGCACCCTGTCTAATCCAGCCAGTAACCTGGTAAATCTCCTCTGCACCCTCTCTAATCCAGGCAGCATCCTGGTGAATCTCCTCTGCACCCTGTCTAATCCAGCCAGTAACCTGGTGAATCTCCTCTGCAACCTCTCTAATCCAGCCAGTAACCTGGTGAATCTCCTCTGCACCCTCTCTAATCCAGGCAGCATCCTGGTGAATCTCCTCTGCACCCTCTCTAATCCAGCCAGTAACCTGGTGAATCTCCTCTGCACCCTCTCTAATCCAGGCAGCATCCTGGTGAATCTCCTCTGCACCCTCTCTAATCCAGGCAGCGTCCTGGTGAATCTCCTCTGCACCCCCTCTAATCCAGGCAGCATCCTGGTGAATCTCCTCTGCACCCTCTCTAATCCAGGCAGCATCCTGGTGAATCTCCTCTGCACCCTCTCTAATCCAGGCAGCATCCTGGTGAATCTCCTCTGCACCCTCTCTAATCCAGGCAGCATCCTGGTGAATCTCCTCTGCACCCTGTCTAATCCAGCCAGTAACCTGGTAAATCTCCTCTGCACCCTCTCTAATCCAGGCAGCATCCTGGTGAATCTCCTCTGCACCCTGTCTAATTCAGCCAGTAACCTGGTGAATCTCCTCTGCACCCTCTCTAATCCAGGCAGCATCCTGGTGAATCTCCTCTGCACCCTGTCTAATCCAGCCAGTAACCTGGTGAATCTCCTCTGCACCCTCTCTAATCCAGGCAGCATCCTGGTGAATCTCCTCTGCACCCTGTCTAATCCAGCCAGTAACCTGGTGAATCTCCTCTGCACCCTCTCTAATCCAGACAGCATCCTGGTGAATCTCCTCTGCACCCTCTCTAATCCAGGCAGCATCCTGGTAAATCTCCTCTGCACCCTCTCTAATCCAGGCAGCATCCTGGTGAATCTCCTCTGCACTCTCTCTAATCCAGGCAGCATCCTGGTAAATCTCCTCTGCACCCTCTCTAATCCAGGCAGCGTCCTGGTGAATCTCCTCTGCACCCTCTCTAATCCAGGCAGCATCCTGGTGAATCTCCTCTGCACCCTCTCTAATCCAGGCAGCATCCTGGTGAATCTCCTCTGCACCCTCTTTAATCCAGGCAGCATCCTGGTGAATCTCCTCTGCACCCTCTCTAATCCAGGCAGCATCCTGGTGAATCTCCTCTGCACCCTCTCTAATCCAGCCAGTAACCTGGTAAATCTCCTCTGCACCCTCTCTAATCCAGACAGCATCCCGGTAAATCTCCTCTGCACCCTCTCTAATCCAGGCAGCATCCTGGTGAATCTCCTCTGCACCCTCTCTAATCCAGGCAGCATCCTGGTTAATCTCCTCTGCACCCTCTTTAATCCAGGCAGCATCCTGGTGAATCTCCTCTGCACCCTGTCTAATCCAGCCAGTAACCTGGTAAATCTCCTCTGCACCCTCTTTAATCCAGGCAGCATCCTGGTGAATCTCCTCTGCACCCTGTCTAATCCAGCCAGTAACCTGGTAAATCTCCTCTGCACCCTCTCTAATCCAGGCAGCATCCTGGTGAATCTCCTCTGCACCCTGTCTAATCCAGCCAGTAACCTGGTGAATCTCCTCTGCACCCTCTCTAATCCAGACAGCATCCTGGTGAATCTCCTCTGCACCCTCTCTAATCCAGGCAGCATCCTGGTGAATCTCCTCTGCACCCTCTCTAATCCAGCCAGTAACCTGGTGAATCTCCTCTGCACCCTCTCTAATCCAGCCAGTAACCTGGTGAATCTCCTCTGCACCCTCTCTAATCCAGCCAGTAACCTGGTAAATCTCCTCTGCACCCTCTCTAATCCAGGCAGCATCCTGGTGAATCTCCTCTGCACCCTCTCTAATCCAGGCAGCATCCTGGTGAATCTCCTCTGCACCCTCTCTAATCCAGGCAGCATCCTGGTGAATCTCCTCTGCACCCTCTCTAATCCAGGCAGCATCCTGGTGAATCTCCTCTGCACCCTGTCTAATCCAGCCAGTAACCTGGTAAATCTCCTCTGCACCCTCTCTAATACAGGCAGCATCCTGGTGAATCTCCTCTGCACCCTCTCTAATCCAGACAGCATCCCGGTAAATCTCCTCTGCACCCTCTCTAATCCAGGCAGCATCCTGGTGAATCTCCTCTGCACCCTGTCTAATCCAGCCAGTAACCTGGTGAATCTCCTCTGCACCCTCTCTAATCCAGACAGCATCCTGGTGAATCTCCTCTGCACCCTGTCTAATCCAGGCAGCATCCTGGTAAATCTCCTCTGCACCCTCTCTAATCCAGGCAGCATCCTGGTGAATCTCCTCTGCACCCTGTCTAATCCAGCCAGTAACCTGGTGAATCTCCTCTGCACCCTCTCTAATCCAGGCAGCATCCTGGTGAATCTCCTCTGCACCCTGTCTAATCCAGCCAGTAACCTGGTGAATCTCCTCTGCACCCTCTCTAATCCAGGCAGCATCCTGGTGAATCTCCTCTGCACCCTGTCTAATCCAGCCAGTAACCTGGTGAATCTCCTCTGCACCCTCTCTAATCCAGACAGCATCCTGGTGAATCTCCTCTGCACCCTCTCTAATCCAGGCAGCATCCTGGTAAATCTCCTCTGCACCCTCTCTAATCCAGGCAGCATCCTGGTGAATCTCCTCTGCACTCTCTCTAATCCAGGCAGCATCCTGGTAAATCTCCTCTGCACCCTCTCTAATCCAGGCAGCATCCTGGTGAATCTCCTCTGCACCCTCTCTAATCCAGGCAGCATCCTGGTGAATCTCCTCTGCACCCTCCCTAATCCAGCCAGTAACCTGGTGAATCTCCTCTGCACCCTCTCTAATCCAGGCAGCATCCTGGTGAATCTCCTCTGCACCCTCTCTAATCCAGGCAGCATCCTGGTGAATCTCCTCTGCACCCTCTCTAATCCAGGCAGCATCCTGGTGAATCTCCTCTGCACCCTCTTTAATCCAGGCAGCATCCTGGTGAATCTCCTCTGCACCCTCTCTAATCCAGGCAGCATCCTGGTGAATCTCCTCTGCACCCTCTCTAATCCAGCCAGTAACCTGGTAAATCTCCTCTGCACCCTCTCTAATCCAGACAGCATCCCGGTAAATCTCCTCTGCACCCTCTCTAATCCAGGCAGCATCCTGGTGAATCTCCTCTGCACCCTCTCTAATCCAGACAGCATCCTGGTGAATCTCCTCTGCACCCTCTCTAATCCAGGCAGCATCCTGGTAAATCTCCTCTGCACCCTCTCTAATCCAGGCAGCATCCTGGTGAATCTCCTCTGCACTCTCTCTAATCCAGGCAGCATCCTGGTAAATCTCCTCTGCACCCTCTCTAATCCAGGCAGCATCCTGGTGAATCTCCTCTGCACCCTCTCTAATCCAGGCAGCATCCTGGTGAATCTCCTCTGCACCCTCCCTAATCCAGCCAGTAACCTGGTGAATCTCCTCTGCACCCTCTCTAATCCAGGCAGCATCCTGGTGAATCTCCTCTGCACCCTCTCTAATCCAGGCAGCATCCTGGTGAATCTCCTCTGCACCCTCTCTAATCCAGGCAGCATCCTGGTGAATCTCCTCTGCACCCTCTTTAATCCAGGCAGCATCCTGGTGAATCTCCTCTGCACCCTCTCTAATCCAGGCAGCATCCTGGTGAATCTCCTCTGCACCCTCTCTAATCCAGCCAGTAACCTGGTAAATCTCCTCTGCACCCTCTCTAATCCAGACAGCATCCCGGTAAATCTCCTCTGCACCCTCTCTAATCCAGGCAGCATCCTGGTGAATCTCCTCTGCACCCTCTCTAATCCAGGCAGCATCCTGGTGAATCTCCTCTGCACCCTCTCTAATCCAGCCAGTAACCTGGTGAATCTCCTCTGCACCCTCTCTAATCCAGGCAGCATCCTGGTGAATCTCCTCTGCACCCTCTCTAATCCAGGCAGCGTCCTGGTGAATCTCCTCTGCACCCCCTCTAATCCAGGCAGCATCCTGGTGAATCTCCTCTGCACCCTCTCTAATCCAGGCAGCATCCTGGTGAATCTCCTCTGCACCCTCTCTAATCCAGGCAGCATCCTGGTGAATCTCCTCTGCACCCTCTCTAATCCAGGCAGCATCCTGGTGAATCTCCTCTGCACCCTGTCTAATCCAGCCAGTAACCTGGTAAATCTCCTCTGCACCCTCTCTAATCCAGGCAGCATCCTGGTGAATCTCCTCTGCACCCTGTCTAATCCAGCCAGTAACCTGGTGAATCTCCTCTGCACCCTCTCTAATCCAGGCAGCATCCTGGTGAATCTCCTCTGCACCCTGTCTAATCCAGCCAGTAACCTGGTGAATCTCCTCTGCACCCTCTCTAATCCAGGCAGCATCCTGGTGAATCTCCTCTGCACCCTGTCTAATCCAGCCAGTAACCTGGTGAATCTCCTCTGCACCCTCTCTAATCCAGACAGCATCCTGGTGAATCTCCTCTGCACCCTCTCTAATCCAGGCAGCATCCTGGTAAATCTCCTCTGCACCCTCTCTAATCCAGGCAGCATCCTGGTGAATCTCCTCTGCACTCTCTCTAATCCAGGCAGCATCCTGGTAAATCTCCTCTGCACCCTCTCTAATCCAGGCAGCGTCCTGGTGAATCTCCTCTGCACCCTCTCTAATCCAGGCAGCATCCTGGTGAATCTCCTCTGCACCCTCTTTAATCCAGGCAGCATCCTGGTGAATCTCCTCTGCACCCTCTCTAATCCAGGCAGCATCCTGGTGAATCTCCTCTGCACCCTCTCTAATCCAGCCAGTAACCTGGTAAATCTCCTCTGCACCCTCTCTAATCCAGACAGCATCCCGGTAAATCTCCTCTGCACCCTCTCTAATCCAGGCAGCATCCTGGTGAATCTCCTCTGCACCCTCTCTAATCCAGGCAGCATCCTGGTTAATCTCCTCTGCACCCTCTTTAATCCAGGCAGCATCCTGGTGAATCTCCTCTGCACCCTGTCTAATCCAGCCAGTAACCTGGTAAATCTCCTCTGCACCCTCTTTAATCCAGGCAGCATCCTGGTGAATCTCCTCTGCACCCTGTCTAATCCAGCCAGTAACCTGGTAAATCTCCTCTGCACCCTCTCTAATCCAGGCAGCATCCTGGTGAATCTCCTCTGCACCCTGTCTAATCCAGCCAGTAACCTGGTGAATCTCCTCTGCACCCTCTCTAATCCAGACAGCATCCTGGTGAATCTCCTCTGCACCCTCTCTAATCCAGGCAGCATCCTGGTGAATCTCCTCTGCACCCTCTCTAATCCAGCCAGTAACCTGGTGAATCTCCTCTGCACCCTCTCTAATCCAGCCAGTAACCTGGTGAATCTCCTCTGCACCCTCTCTAATCCAGCCAGTAACCTGGTAAATCTCCTCTGCACCCTCTCTAATCCAGGCAGCATCCTGGTGAATCTCCTCTGCACCCTCTCTAATCCAGGCAGCATCCTGGTGAATCTCCTCTGCACCCTCTCTAATCCAGGCAGCATCCTGGTGAATCTCCTCTGCACCCTCTCTAATCCAGGCAGCATCCTGGTGAATCTCCTCTGCACCCTGTCTAATCCAGCCAGTAACCTGGTAAATCTCCTCTGCACCCTCTCTAATACAGGCAGCATCCTGGTGAATCTCCTCTGCACCCTCTCTAATCCAGACAGCATCCCGGTAAATCTCCTCTGCACCCTCTCTAATCCAGGCAGCATCCTGGTGAATCTCCTCTGCACCCTGTCTAATCCAGCCAGTAACCTGGTGAATCTCCTCTGCACCCTCTCTAATCCAGACAGCATCCTGGTGAATCTCCTCTGCACCCTGTCTAATCCAGGCAGCATCCTGGTAAATCTCCTCTGCACCCTCTCTAATCCAGGCAGCATCCTGGTGAATCTCCTCTGCACCCTGTCTAATCCAGCCAGTAACCTGGTGAATCTCCTCTGCACCCTCTCTAATCCAGGCAGCATCCTGGTGAATCTCCTCTGCACCCTGTCTAATCCAGCCAGTAACCTGGTGAATCTCCTCTGCACCCTCTCTAATCCAGGCAGCATCCTGGTGAATCTCCTCTGCACCCTGTCTAATCCAGCCAGTAACCTGGTGAATCTCCTCTGCACCCTCTCTAATCCAGACAGCATCCTGGTGAATCTCCTCTGCACCCTCTCTAATCCAGGCAGCATCCTGGTAAATCTCCTCTGCACCCTCTCTAATCCAGGCAGCATCCTGGTGAATCTCCTCTGCACTCTCTCTAATCCAGGCAGCATCCTGGTAAATCTCCTCTGCACCCTCTCTAATCCAGGCAGCATCCTGGTGAATCTCCTCTGCACCCTCTCTAATCCAGGCAGCATCCTGGTGAATCTCCTCTGCACCCTCCCTAATCCAGCCAGTAACCTGGTGAATCTCCTCTGCACCCTCTCTAATCCAGGCAGCATCCTGGTGAATCTCCTCTGCACCCTCTCTAATCCAGGCAGCGTCCTGGTGAATCTCCTCTGCACCCTCTCTAATCCAGGCAGCATCCTGGTGAATCTCCTCTGCACCCTCTCTAATCCAGGCAGCATCCTGGTGAATCTCCTCTGCACCCTCTCTAATCCAGGCAGCATCCTGGTGAATCTCCTCTGCACCCTCTTTAATCCAGGCAGCATCCTGGTGAATCTCCTCTGCACCCTCTCTAATCCAGGCAGCATCCTGGTGAATCTCCTCTGCACCCTCTCTAATCCAGCCAGTAACCTGGTAAATCTCCTCTGCACCCTCTCTAATCCAGACAGCATCCCGGTAAATCTCCTCTGCACCCTCTCTAATCCAGGCAGCATCCTGGTGAATCTCCTCTGCACCCTCTCTAATCCAGGCAGCATCCTGGTTAATCTCCTCTGCACCCTCTTTAATCCAGGCAGCATCCTGGTGAATCTCCTCTGCACCCTGTCTAATCCAGCCAGTAACCTGGTGAATCTCCTCTGCACCCTCTCTAATCCAGGCAGCATCCTGGTGAATCTCCTCTGCACCCTGTCTAATCCAGCCAGTAACCTGGTAAATCTCCTCTGCACCCTCTCTAATCCAGGCAGCATCCTGGTGAATCTCCTCTGCACCCTGTCTAATCCAGCCAGTAACCTGGTAAATCTCCTCTGCACCCTCTCTAATCCAGGCAGCATCCTGGTGAATCTCCTCTGCACCCTGTCTAATCCAGCCAGTAACCTGGTGAATCTCCTCTGCACCCTCTCTAATCCAGACAGCATCCTGGTGAATCTCCTCTGCACCCTCTCTAATCCAGGCAGCATCCTGGTAAATCTCCTCTGCACCCTCTCTAATCCAGGCAGCATCCTGGTAAATCTCCTCTGCACCCTCTCTAATCCAGGCAGCATCCTGGTGAATCTCCTCTGCTCCCTCTCTAATCCAGCCAGTAACCTGGTGAATCTCCTCTGCACCCTCTCTAATCCAGGCAGCATCCTGGTGAATCTCCTCTGCACCCTCTCTAATCCAGGCAGCATCCTGGTGAATCTCCTCTGCACCCTCTCTAATCCAGCCAGTAACCTGGTAAATCTCCTCTGCACCCTCTCTAAAGCTTCCACATCCTTCCAATAATGAGATGACCCGAACAGAGCACAATGTTCCAAGTGTGGCCCAACCAGGGTTTTGTGCAGCAACTTTGAGGGATATATTGACGTTGTCCAGAAAATCCCTCTGTTCCTCCACATGGCCAAGAATCCTGCCATTACCCTTCAAATTGAATCCTGCCCTTCAAATTGACCTAGCAAAGGAGCTGTGACTGATATGGTTCAGACCGGTAAGGTAGGCTTGATGAGTGGATTGGCTGCTCTTGCTCCTGTTTTTAAGGGTGTGGGTGGGACCAGAGCACCCAGAAGAAACCCACCCGGTCACAGGAGAAACATGCTGAGGTCATGATGAGACAGCAATAGGACAGGAGGATGAATACAGGCCCTGCTGGAGGACTTTGTCAGATGGTGCAAGCTTTAACATCTTCAGCTCAACATCAGTTAGACAAAAGAGATGGTGATAGACCTTAGGAGGACTAAGCCCTGTTAACACTGATGGTGAGGACTAACAAGTACCTCAATGGCAGGCCTGAGTGGAGTACCACCACAGAGGCAGTGTACAGGAAAGGCCAGAGTCACCTCACCTTCCTGAGAGTATGCATGTTCTACCAGTCTGTTGTCACCAGTACAATCTTCTATGCGGTGATGCGCTGGGGCAACGGCATTAACACAGGTGATGCCAACAGGCTGAATAAACTGATTAGAAAGGCTGCCTCTGTTTTAGGAGTCAAACTGGACACACCAGAGGCTGTGGTAGAAAATCCTGGCAAATCTGGATAATGTTTCTCTCTGCATGCCACCTCGGCTGAACAGAGGAGCACTTTTAGTAATCGACTAACACAAATGCACTGCTCCAAAGAGTACGAAACCAGGTCATTCTTACCCTTGGCCATTGGGCTCTATAAGGGTCAACCTATAGCTAGGGAAGTGATAACCACCCTCCTGTTACACTGTTTGTGGTAAATTATTTTTATTCTTCCTTACTTCTCTAATATTTACATATCTGTGAACTTGTAATGCTACTGTGACACTGTAACCACCTTTGGGATCAATAAATTAACTATCTACCTATGATGCCAAGAGAATCACCAGGGTCTCCTCCCCCACTATCTGTGACATTTAGTAGCAGCGTTGCAGATGAAGGGCCCGAAGCACTATTGAGGATCCCCACCACCCATCCCACAATCTCTCTGACCCACCACCCATCCCACAATCTCTCTGACCCACCACCCATCCCACAATCTCTCTGACCCACCACCCATCCCACAATCTCTCTGACCCACCACCCATCCCACAATCTCTCTGACCCACCACCCATCCCACAATCTCTCTGTAACCCACCACCCATCCCACAATCTCTCTGACCCACCACCCATCCCACAATCTCTCTGACCCACCACCCATCCCACAATCTCTCTGACTCACCACCCATCCCACAATCTCTCTGACCCACCACCCATCCCACAATCTCTCTGTAACCCACCACCCATCCCACAATCTCTCTGTAACCCACCATCCACCCCACAATCTCTCTGTAACCCACCACCCATCCCGCAATCTCTCTCTGACCCACCACCCATCCCACAATCTCACTCTGACTCACCACCCATCCCACAATCTCTCTGACCCACCACCCATCCCACAATCTCTCTGACCCACCACCCATCCCACAATCTCTCTGTAACCTACCACCCATCCCACAATCTCTGTGACCCACCACCCATCCCACAATCTCTCTGTAACCCACCACCATCCCACAATCTCTCTGACCCACCACGCATCCCACAATCTCTCTCTGACCCACCACCCATCCCACAATCTCTCTGACCCACCATCCACCCCACAATCTCTCTGTAACCCACCACCCATCCCACAACCTCTGACCCACCTCCCATCCCACAATCTCTCTGACCCACCACCCATCCCACAATCTCTCTGACCCACTATCCACCCCACAATCTCTCTGTAACCCACCACCCATCCCACAATCTCTCTCTGACCCACCACCCATCCCACAATCTCTCTGTAACCCACCACCCATCCCACAATCTCTCTGACCCACCACGCATCCCACAATCTCTCTCTGACCCACCACCCATCCCACAATCTCTGACCCACCATCCACCCCACAATCTCTCTCTGACCCACCACCCACCCCACAATCTCTCTCTGAACAACCACCCATCCCACAATCTCTCTGACCCATCACCCATCCCACAATCTCTCTGTAACCCACCACCCATCCCACAATCTCTCTGACCCATCACCCATCCCACAATCTCTCTGACCCACCACCCTTCCCACAATCACTCTGACCCATCACCCATCCCACAATCTCTCTGACCCACCACCCTTCCCACAATCTCTCTGTAACCCACCACCCATCCCACAATCTCTCTCTGACCCACCTCCCATCCCACAATCTCTCTGACCCATCACCCATCCCACAATCTCTCTGTAACCCACCACCCATCCCACAATCTCTCTGAACTATCACCCATCCCACAATCTCTCTCTGACCCACCATCCACCCCACAATCTCTCTCTGACCCACCACCCATCCCACAATCTCTCTCTGACCCACCACCCATCCCACAATCTCACTGACCCACCACCCATCCCACAATCTCTCTGTAACCCACCACCCATCCCACAATCTCTCTGACCCATCACCCATCCCACAATCTCTCTGACCCATCACCCATCCCACAATCTCTCTGAACCACCACCCATCCCACAATCTCTCTGACCCACCACCCATCCCACAATCTCTCTGTAACCCACCACCCATCCCACAATCTCTCTGTAACCCACCACCCATCCCACAATCTCTGACCCATAACCCATCCCACAATCTCTCTCTGACCCACCACCCACCCCACAATCTCTCTCTGTACCACCACCCATCCCACAATCTCTCTGACCCATCACCCATCCCACAATCTCTCTGTAACCCACCACCCATCCCACAATCTCTCTGACCCATCACCCATCCCACAATCTCTCTGACCCACCACCCATCCCACAATCTCTCTGAACTATCACCCATCCCACAATCTCCCTCTGACCCACCACCCATCCCAGAATCTCTCTGACCCACCACCCATCCCACAATCTCTCTGACCCACCACCCACCCCACAATCTCTCTGTAACCCACCACCCATCCCACAATCTCTCTCTGACCCACCATCCACCCCACAATCTCTCTGACCCACCAAGCATCCCACAATCTCTCTGTAACCCACCACCCATCCCACAATCTCTCTCTGACCCACCACCCATCCCACAATCACTCTGACCCATCACCTATCCCACAATCTCTCTGTAACCCACCACCCATCCCACAATCTCTCTGAACTATCACCCATCCCACAATCTCTCTCTGACCCACCATCCACCCCACAATCTCTCTCTGACCCACCACCCATCCCACAATCTCTCTGACCCACCACCCATCCCACAATCTCTCTCTGACCCACCACCCATCCCACAATCACTCTGACCCATCACCCATCCCACAATCTCTCTGTAACCCACCACCCATCCCACAATCTCTCTGAACTATCACCCATCCCACAATCTCTCTCTGACCCACCACCCATCCCACAATCTCTCTGTAACCCACCACCCATCCCACAATCTCTCTGACCCATCACCCATCCCACAATCTCTCTGACCCACCACCCATCCCACAATCTCTCTGTAACCCACCACCCATCCCACAATCTCTCTGTAACCCACCACCCATCCCACAATCTCTCTGACCCATCACCCATCCCACAATCTCTCTCTGACCCACCACCCATCCCACAATCTCTCTGACCCACCACCCATCCCACAATCTCTCTGTAACCCACCACCCATCCCACAATCTCTCTCTGACCCACCACCCATCCCACAATCTCTCTGACCCACCACGCATCCCACAATCTCTCTGACCCACCACCCATCCCACAATCTCTCTGACCCACCACCCATCCCACAATCTCTCTCTGACCCACCACCCATCCCACAATCACTCTGACCCATCACCTATCCCACAATCTCTCTGTAACCCACCACCCATCCCACAATCTCTCTGAACTATCACCCATCCCACAATCTCTCTCTGACCCACCATCCACCCCACAATCTCTCTGACCCACCACCCATCCCACAATCTCTCTGACCCACCACCCATCCCACAATCTCTCTCTGACCCACCACCCATCCCACAATCACTCTGACCCATCACCCATCCCACAATCTCTCTGTAACCCACCACCCATCCCACAATCTCTCTGAACTATCACCCATCCCACAATCTCTCTCTGACCCACCACCCATCCCACAAACTCTCTGACCCACCACCCATCCCACAATCTCTCTGTAACCCACCACCCATCCCACAATCTCTCTGACCCATCACCCATCCCACAATCTCTCTGACCCATCACCCATCCCACAATCTCTCTGACCCACCACCCATCCCACAATCTCTCTGACCCACCACCCATCCCACAATCTCTCTGTAACCCACCACCCATCCCACAATCTCTCTGTAACCCACCACCCATCCCACAATCTCTCTGACCCATCACCCATCCCACAATCTCTCTCTGACCCACCACCCATCCCACAATCTCTCTGACCCACCACCCATCCCACAATCTCTCTGTAACCCACCACCGATCCCACAATCTCTCTCTGACCCACCACCCATCCCACAATCTCTCTGACCCACCACGCATCCCACAATCTCTCTGACCCACCACCCATCCCACAATCTCTCTGACCCACCATCCACCCCACAATCTCTCTGTAACCCACCACCCATCCCACAATCTCTCTCTGACCCACCACCCATCCCACAATCTCTGACCCACCATCCACCCCACAATCTCTCTCTGACCCACCACCCACCCCACAATCTCTCTCTGAACCACCACCCGTCCCACAATCTCTCTGACCCATCACCCATCCCACAATCTCTCTGTAACCCACCACCCATCTCACAATCTCTCTGACCCATCACCCATCCCACAATCTCTCTGACCCACCACCCATCCCACAATCTCTCTGAACTATCACCCATCCCACAATCTCTCTGTAACCCACCACCCATCTCACAATCTCTCTGACCCATCACCCATCCCACAATCTCTCTGACCCACCACCCATCCCACAATCTCTCTGAACTATCACCCATCCCACAATCTCTCTCTGACCCACCATCCACCCCACAATCTCTCTCTGACCCACCACCCATCCCACAAT
Source organism: Hypanus sabinus (assembly GCF_030144855.1). Lineage (NCBI taxonomy): Eukaryota > Metazoa > Chordata > Chondrichthyes > Myliobatiformes > Dasyatidae > Hypanus > Hypanus sabinus. The sequence goes on along the minus strand of NW_026778917.1, from coordinate 757,051 downwards.
CTCTCTGACCCACCACCCATCCCACAATCTCTCTCTGACCCACCACGCATCCCACAATCACTCTGACCCATCACCCATCCCACAATCTCTCTGTAACCCACCACCCATCCCACAATCTCTGTGAACTATCACCCATCCCACAATCTCTCTCTGACCCACCACCCATCCCACAATCTCTCTGACCCACCACCCATCCCACAATCTCTCTGTAACCCACCACCCATCCCACAATCTCTCTGACCCATCACCCATCCCACAATCTCTCTGACCCACCACCCATCCCACAATCTCACTGTAACCCACCACCCATCCCACAATCTCTCTGACCCATCACCCATCCCACAATCTCTCTGACCCATCACCCATCCCACAATCTCTCTGACCCACCACCCATCCCACAATCTCTCTGACCCACCACCCATCCCACAATCTCTCTGTAACCCACCACCCATCCCACAATTTCTCTGTAACCCACCACCCATCCCACAATCTCTCTCTGACCCACCACCCATCCCACAATCTCTCTGACCCACCACGCATCCCGCAATCTCTCTGACCCACCACCCACCCCACAATCTCTCTGTAACCCACCACCCATCCCACAATCTCTCTGACCCACCACCCATCCCACAATCTCTCTGACCCACCACGCATCCCGCAATCTCTCTGACCCACCACCCACCCCACAATCTCTCTGTAACCTACCACCCATCCCACAATCTCTCTCTGACCCACCACCCATCCCACAATCTCTCTGACCCACCACGCATCCCGCAATCTCTCTGACCCACCACCCACCCCACAATCTCTCTGTAACCCACCACCCATCCCACATTCTCTCTCTGACCCACCATCCACCCCACAATCTCTCTGTAACCCACCACCCATCCCACAATCTCTCTCTGACCCACCACCCATCCCACAATCTCTGACCCACCATCCACCCCACAATCTCTCTCTGACCCACCACCCACCCCACAATCTCTCTCTGAACCACCACCCATCCCACAATCTCTCTGACCCATCACCCATCCCACAATCTCTCTGTAACCCACCACCCATCTCACAATCTCTCTGACCCATCACCCATCCCACAATCTCTCTGACCCACCACCCATCCCACAATCTCTCTGAACTATCACCCATCCCACAATCTCTCTGTAACCCACCACCCATCTCACAATCTCTCTGACCCATCACCCATCCCACAATCTCTCTGACCCACCACCCATCCCACAATCTCTCTGACCCACCACCCATCCCACAATCTCTCTGACCCACCACCCATCCCACAATCTCTCTGTAACCCACCACCCATCCCACAATCTCTCTGTAACCCACCACCCATCCCACAATCTCTCTGACCCATCACCCATCCCACAATCTCTCTCTGACCCACCACCCATCCCACAATCTCTCTGACCCACCACCCATCCCACAATCTCTCTGTAACCCACCACCGATCCCACAATCTCTCTCTGACCCACCACCCATCCCACAATCTCTCTGACCCACCACGCATCCCACAATCTCTCTGACCCACCACCCATCCCACAATCTCTCTGACCCACCATCCACCCCACAATCTCTCTGTAACCCACCACCCATCCCACAATCTCTCTCTGACCCACCACCCATCCCACAATCTCTGACCCACCATCCACCCCACAATCTCTCTCTGACCCACCACCCACCCCACAATCTCTCTCTGAACCACCACCCGTCCCACAATCTCTCTGACCCATCACCCATCCCACAATCTCTCTGTAACCCACCACCCATCTCACAATCTCTCTGACCCATCACCCATCCCACAATCTCTCTGACCCACCACCCATCCCACAATCTCTCTGAACTATCACCCATCCCACAATCTCTCTGTAACCCACCACCCATCTCACAATCTCTCTGACCCATCACCCATCCCACAATCTCTCTGACCCACCACCCATCCCACAATCTCTCTGAACTATCACCCATCCCACAATCTCTCTCTGACCCACCATCCACCCCACAATCTCTCTCTGACCCACCACCCATCCCACAATCTCTCTGACCCACCACCCATCCCACAATCTCTCTCTGACCCACCACGCATCCCACAATCACTCTGACCCATCACCCATCCCACAATCTCTCTGTAACCCACCACCCATCCCACAATCTCTGTGAACTATCACCCATCCCACAATCTCTCTCTGACCCACCACCCATCCCACAATCTCTCTGACCCACCACCCATCCCACAATCTCTCTGTAACCCACCACCCATCCCACAATCTCTCTGACCCATCACCCATCCCACAATCTCTCTGACCCACCACCCATCCCACAATCTCTCTGTAACCCACCACCCATCCCACAATCTCTCTGACCCATCACCCATCCCACAATCTCTCTGACCCATCACCCATCCCACAATCTCTCTGACCCACCACCCATCCCACAATCTCTCTGACCCACCACCCATCCCACAATCTCTCTGTAACCCACCACCCATCCCACAATTTCTCTGTAACCCACCACCCATCCCACAATCTCTCTCTGACCCACCACCCATCCCACAATCTCTCTGACCCACCACGCATCCCGCAATCTCTCTGACCCACCACCCACCCCACAATCTCTCTGTAACCCACCACCCATCCCACAATCTCTCTGACCCACCACCCATCCCACAATCTCTCTGACCCACCACGCATCCCGCAATCTCTCTGACCCACCACCCACCCCACAATCTCTCTGTAACCCACCACCCATCCCACAATCTCTCTCTGACCCACCACCCATCCCACAATCTCTCTGACCCACCACGCATCCCGCAATCTCTCTGACCCACCACCCACCCCACAATCTCTCTGTAACCCACCACCCATCCCACATTCTCTCTCTGACCCACCATCCACCCCACAATCTCTCTGTAACCCACCACCCATCCCACAATCTCTCTCTGACCCACCACCCATCCCACAATCTCTGACCCACCATCCACCCCACAATCTCTCTCTGACCCACCACCCACCCCACAATCTCTCTCTGAACCACCACCCATCCCACAATCTCTCTGACCCATCACCCATCCCACAATCTCTCTGTAACCCACCACCCATCTCACAATCTCTCTGACCCATCACCCATCCCACAATCTCTCTGACCCACCACCCATCCCACAATCTCTCTGAACTATCACCCATCCCACAATCTCTCTGTAACCCACCACCCATCTCACAATCTCTCTGACCCATCACCCATCCCACAATCTCTCTGACCCACCACCCATCCCACAATCTCTCTGAACTATCACCCATCCCACAATCTCTCTCTGACCCACCATCCACCCCACAATCTCTCTCTGACCCACCACCCATCCCACAATCTCTCTGACCCACCACCCATCCCACAATCTCTCTCTGACCCACCACGCATCCCACAATCACTCTGACCCATCACCCATCCCACAATCTCTCTGTAACCCACCACCCATCCCACAATCTCTGTGAACTATCACCCATCCCACAATCTCTCTCTGACCCACCACCCATCCCACAATCTCTCTGACCCACCACCCATCCCACAATCTCTCTGTAACCCACCACCCATCCCACAATCTCTCTGACCCATCACCCATCCCACAATCTCTCTGACCCACCACCCATCCCACAATCTCTCTGTAACCCACCACCCATCCCACAATCTCTCTGACCCATCACCCATCCCACAATCTCTCTGACCCATCACCCATCCCACAATCTCTCTGACCCACCACCCATCCCACAATCTCTCTGACCCACCACCCATCCCACAATCTCTCTGTAACCCACCACCCATCCCACAATTTCTCTGTAACCCACCACCCATCCCACAATCTCTCTCTGACCCACCACCCATCCCACAATCTCTCTGACCCACCACGCATCCCGCAATCTCTCTGACCCACCACCCACCCCACAATCTCTCTGTAACCCACCACCCATCCCACAATCTCTCTGACCCACCACCCATCCCACAATCTCTCTGACCCACCACGCATCCCGCAATCTCTCTGACCCACCACCCACCCCACAATCTCTCTGTAACCCACCACCCATCCCACAATCTCTCTCTGACCCACCACCCATCCCACAATCTCTCTGACCCACCACGCATCCCGCAATCTCTCTGACCCACCACCCACCCCACAATCTCTCTGTAACCCACCACCCATCCCACATTCTCTCTCTGACCCACCATCCACCCCACAATCTCTCTGACCCACCACGCATCCCATAATCTCTCTGTAACCCACCACCCACCCCACAATCTCTCTGTAACCCACCACCCATCCCACAATCTCTCTGACCCATCACCCATCCCACAATCTCTCTCTGACCCACCACCCATCCCACAATCTCTCTGACCCACCACCCATCCCTCAATCTCTCTGTAACCCACCACCCATCCCACAATCTCTCTGTAACCCACCACCCATCCCACAATCTCTCTCTGACCCACCACCCATCCCTCAATCTCTCTGTAACCCACCACCCATCCCACAATCTCTCTGTAACCCACCACTCATCCCACAATCTCTCTCTGACCCACCACCCATCCCACAATCTCTTTTACCCTCTGTCCATTCCACAATCTCCTTCCCCCACTACCATCAGGAGTATCAGGACTAGGACTGCCAGACGAGGTAGCAGCTTCTGCTCTCTGCCTGTGAATCAATACCCTGCCACCACAGGGCCCTCCTCACTAAGACAGCAAGCTGTTTACTTGTGTTGTGGAATACATGCACTACATTATATCTTGTAATATTTTGTTTTATGTGCCCTGTGTGATATGTGTTTTGTGGATGCACGTGGTCCGTAGGAACTTTGTTTCATTCAGTTGCATGTAAGTACAGTCAGATGATTGTAAACCTCAACTTGAACTTGAGGATTCAAGTCACCAGGTAGCTGGGTGAATTTTAAGCAAACCACACAACACACTGGAGGAACTCAGCAGGTCAGTTAGCATCTATGGAATTGAACAGTCATCGAACCGGGCCAAGTCCTCTTTTCAGGTCTAGAAAGGAAGGGGGAAGACACCAGAATAAAAAAAGATGTGGGTAGGGGAGGAGGATAGCTAGAAGGTGATAGACGAAGCCAGGTGCATGGGAAAGGTAAAGGGCTGAAGAGAAAGGAATGTGATAGCAGGTGAGAAGAGATAATGCACAAATAGAGAATAGAAGAGCGGAGAAGGATATTTTTAACAAGAAGGAGAAATCAATATTCATGCCATCAGGTTGAAGACCAGCCAGACAGAATATAAGGTGTTGCTGCTCAACCATGAGAGTGGATTCATTTTGGCCTTTCAGAATTTGTAGTTCAAGTATGACAGCCTTGGGCCAACATGCCAGAACAGGAATGGGAATGGGAATTTAAATTTAAATGTCTGGCAATCGGGAAGTGTATTTAATAGTGGTTTCATTCGGGATGGAACAGGATTCCCTATGGAAATCTGGAACGGAGCAATACAAAGGGAGTGGGATAACTCCGTGTAGATGGTAATAGTGGGGAGGGGGGCACAGAACCTGGAACCCTCTCCCGTCCCAGCTCAGACAGATCAGGACAGGGATTTGATGGGAGAGTGGGCTACACCTGAGCTGAGCCAGGTAAGTGGGGTTATTACAGCTCAGAGACCTCTGGAGTTTATAGTTCCACTCTGGCACAGTGACAGGGTGGGTTTCCATTGCAAACTGTCTGTGTGAACAAGGTGGACAGCTCGTTGGGCTAGAAGGGCCTGTTCCACACAGTGTGTCTAATAAATAAGAAGCAGGGAATGTCAGCAGTTAGCATATAGACTCTGGGCTGAATGCCCCAATTCTGAGCCACAGCAATTCATTCAACAATCATAGATTTCATAGGCTGAGGTCTTAGGGAGACTGGTAACAAGGGGTACAGCATACATCCTTAACAGTGTTGATGAGCAGAGGGATCTTGGGGTCCAGGTTCATAGCTTTCTCAAGTAGCTACACAGTTTGAGAGGGTGGTTAAGGAGAACCTCATTAGGTTTGGCATTGAAGTTACTTTGCAGCTTTATAAAACTGTGGTTACCCTGTTTCTGGAGTATTGCATACAGTTCCGGTCACCCCATTATAGAGAGGATGTTGAGAGGGTGCAGAAGAGATTTACCAGGATGCCACCTAAATTGGAGGGCACATGCTCCAACGAGAGGTTGGACAAATGGGGTGGAAGAGGCTGAGCGGAGAATATCTGATAGAGCTTTACAACATTATGATAGACTAGACAAGACAGCATCTTTTGCCCAGGACCGAAATCACCAATTTCAGAGGGCAGGGGTTTAAGATGAGAGGGGCAAGTATTTTTTAAATCAAAAAAAGTGATGGGTGCCTAGGGTGGTGCAAGAGGCACCAGAGGTGTTTAGCTAGGCACACGAATGTGAGGAAATGGATGTTGTGCAGGTAGAAGAAATTAGTTTAGTGAGCCATTTCATTACTAACTTGGTGGGTGCCTGGAGTGTGCTGTTGGGGGAGAAATAGAAGCAGATATAATAGGCATTTAAAAGGTTTTAGATTGGCTCATAAATGTGTTGGGAAGAACTCTGTGAAAGCAGATGGGATTAGTTTAGTTAGATATTTAATTAGCTGAAGGGCCTGTACTTGTGCTGTACTGTTCTGGGCTCTGTGAGAATGTACTGCCAGTCAACGTGGAGATGCAGCTGTGATTTCAACAGTTAAGAGGAATGTGGCTAAGTATATAGATGGAAAAAGTATGGTGGGCTGTGATCCACACAGATCGATGGGACTGAGCAATACAGTTCAGCAGAGACTGGATGGGCTGAACAGCCTGCTTCTTTGCTGCAGTGTCTACAATGGTGAGAAAGTGGTGTCGAGCTGACTGTTGCAACAGCTGAGATTTGGGTAGGCCCACAGTCATGCTGCACAGAGTTTCCTCCTTCACTCCATGGCCGCGCGGGTTTCCTCCCACATTCCAAAGACGAATGTTAGTGAGCTGTGGCACGATATGTTGGTGCCAGAAGAATGGCGACACTAGTAGGGAGCCCCAGGACATCCTCGGGCTGTGTTGGTTGTTGACACAAATGATGCATTCCACTGGATGTTTCGATCTTCTCTTTATCATTTTAAAACTGCCAGTCACCCTATGTGCAGACTATCCTGTGCCTGCATCCCATTATGGACATACAATCAATCTACGTATGCATGCTATCTTAAGTATTTATATTTAATCTTTTTTTTTGTGTTCTTTATCTTATTCTGCTTTTTCTGTGCTGCATCAGATCTGGAGTAACAATTACTTTGATCTTTATACGTGTGTACTGGAAATAACATTAAGCAAACTTGAATCTTTTCTGAAGCTTTTGTTGTGTTTCCCCCTCAGTACCGGTGCCTCTGACCCTAAACCCCGATACTGCTAACCCCTGGCTCGTCCTGTCCGAGGACCTGCACAGCGTGAGGATGGGGCAGCAGCGGCGGACAGTGCCAGAGTCCGCAGAGAGATTCGATCGGTGCGCCTGCGTCTTGGCCATGGAGGGATTCTCTACAGGGCAGCACTACTGGGAGGTGCAGGTGGGACAGAAGACAGAGTGGGATCTCGGGGTAGCCAAAAAATCCTGCCAGAGGAAGGGGAGGATCCGACGCTATCCCGACGATGGGCACTGGAGATTAAGCCTGAGGCGGCAGAGTGAGTACACGGTGTTCACGGACCCTCCTACTTTGCTCAGTCTGACCCGCAGCCCGCACACGGTGGGCATCTACCTGGACTATGAAGGCGGGCAATTATCATTCTATGACGTGGATGGGATGATTCACCTCCACACCTTCACTGACACCTTCACTGACACCCTCTACCCCTATTTCTGCCCCTGTCTAGGGGACGGAGGAAAGAACTTGGAAGCCATGAAAATCTGCTGGGTGAAGAGGCCCTCTCATCATAAAGCGCCTGAGACATTAATTCACCGCAGTCTGCACTCTGATACTTTGACTGCTGGGTCCCTGCAGGAACACACACTGGAGGCTATACTTGGTTAGAAGTTTGAGGAGATTGGGTCTATCACTAAAAACTCCAGCAAATTCCTACAGATTTACCGTGGAGAGCATTCTGACTGGTTACATCAATGTCTGGTTTGGGGTTGGGAGGGGGGGGGCACTACACAGATTCAGAAAAAGCTGCAGAAGGTTGTAAAGCACCGAGGGCACTAGCCTCGACACGATTAAGGACATCATCAAGGATGCAGCGTCCATCATGAAGGAGCCTCTCCATCCTCCTTTTCTCGGGAGCCTAAATACCCACAGTCAACACTACAAGAACGGCTCTTCCCCTCCACTGTCAGATTTCGGAATGGACCATGAACAATTCCTTGGTTTTGCTCTCCTTCAGTACTAATTTATTATTTCTAGAATTCTTACTGTAATTTCCAGTATTTTTTATGTATTGCACTGTCCTGCTGCCACAAAACAACAAATTTCACAAGTCGTCAGCGATAATAAAACCGATTATGATTCTCGCACATTCCAAAGACATAAGAGTTAGTTGTGGCAATACGTGGCTGCTCCCAGCATGCCCTCGGACTGTGTTTGTCGCTGATACAAACGGGGCATTGCGCTGTACACGTGACAGATTCAGCTAACCCTCAATCTTGTACTGCACCTGCCCCAATCCCCACCTCTCTCTCCGTGAGGAGACATTCAGCCCTGGTTTCACTCTTTTAATTCTGGGACGAATTCCAGAGGAAATCCTGCCCTGTCAGGGCTCCCACTGACCCTTGTGCTGTCCGGACCCAGGGCCATTCTGGATCAACGCAGAGCCAAGTGTTCAAACAGCACCGGGACCATGTCCCACATTCTGCACCCCCATCCTGAATCCTCCAAACAGCTGACCAGATGAGAGAGTTGAGCAGGTACTGGAGAGGGAACGTTGCTGCAGGAGGGCCCGGTGGTTGGTCCATTGGGTTTTGTTGTTTACTACACGTGCACATCAGCCAACCCATAGCACCTGCACTGTACTTAAAGGGTAACGCACAACAGAGGGGGGCAGAGGAAGAATATAGGAGAGGAGGGATGGAGTGTGGGACAGGAACGGTGGAGGAATATTGGAGAGGAGGGATGGAGGAGTGTGAGAGGAGGGATGGAGGAGAGTGGGAGGAGGGATGTAGGAATGTGGAAGAGGAGGGATGGAGGAGTGTGGGAGAGGAGGGATGGAGGAGTGTGGGAGGAGGGATGGAGGAATGTGGAAGAGGAGGGATGGAGGAGTGTGGGAGGAGGGATGGAGGAGTGTGAGAGGAGGGATGGAGGAATGTGGGAGAGGATGGAGGAGTATGGGAGGTCGGATGGAGGAGTGTGGGAGGAGGGATGGAGGAGTATGAGAGGTCGGATGGAGGAGTGTGGGAGGAGGGATGGAGGAGAGTGGGAGGAGGGATGGAGGAATGTGGGAGAGGAGGGATGGAGGAGTGTGAGAGGAGGGATGGAGGAGAGTGGGAGGAGGGATGTAGGAATGTGGAAGAGGAGGGATGGAGGAGTGTGAGAGGAGGGATGGAGGAGAGTGGGAGGAGGGATGTAGGAATGTGGAAGAGGAGAGTGGGAGGAGGGATGTAGGAGTGTGGGAGAGGAGGGATGGAGGAGTATGGGAGGAGGGATGGAGGAGTGTGGGAGAGGAGGGATGGAGGAGTATGGGAGGAGGGATGGAGGAGTGTGGGAGAGGAGGGATGGAGGAGTGTGGGAGGAGGGATGGAGGAGTGTGGGAGAGGAGGGATGGAGGAGTGTGGGAGGAGGAAAGGAGGAGTGTGGGAGGAGGGATGGAGGAGTGTGGGTGAGGAAGGATGGAGGAGTGTGGGAGGAGGGATGGAGGAGTGGGAGAGGAGGGATGGAGGAGTATGGGAGGAGGGATGGAGGAGTGTGGGAGAGGAGGGATGGAGGAGTGTGAGAGGAGGGATGGAGGAGTGTGGGAGAGGAGGGATGGAGGAGTGTGGGAGGAGGGATGGAGGAGAGTGGGAGGAGGGATGTAGGAATGTGGGAGAGGAAGGATGGAGGAGTATGGGAGGAGGGATGGAGGAGTGTGGGAGGAGGGATGGAGGAGTGTGGGAGAGGAGGGATGGAGGAGTGTGGGAGGAGGGATGGAGGAGTGTGGGAGAGGAGGGATGGAGGAGTATGAGAGGAGAGTGGGAGGAGGGATGTAGGAGTGTGGGAGAGGAGGGATGGAGGAGTATGGGAGGAGGGATGGAGGAGTGTGGGAGAGGAGGGATGGAGGAGTGTGGGAGAGGAGGGATGGAGGAGTGTGGGAGGAGGGATGGAGGAGTGTGGGAGAGGAGGAATGGAGGAGTATGGGAGGAGGGATGGAGGAGTGTGGGAGGAGGGATGGAGGAGTGTGGGTGAGGAAGGATGGAGGAGTGTGGGAGAGGAGGGATGGAGGAGTGTGGGAGGAGGGATGGAGGAGTGTGGGAGAGGAGGGATGGAGGAGTGTGGGAGAGGAGGGATGGAGGAGTGTAGGAGGAGGGATGGAGGAGTGTGGGAGAGGATGGATGGAGGAGTGTGGGAGGAGGGATGGAGGAGTGTGGGAGGAGGGATGGAGGAGTGTGGGAGAGGAGGGATGGAGGAGTGTGGGAGGAGGGATGGAGGAGAGTGGGAGGAGGGATGTAGGAGTGTGGGAGAGGAGGGATGGAGGAGTATGGGAGGAGGGATGGAGGAGTGTGGGAGAGGAGGGATGGAGGAGTGTGGGAGAGGAGGGATGGAGGAGTATGGGAGGAGGGATGGAGGAGTATGGGAGGAGGGATGGAGGAGTGTGGGAGAGGAGGGATGGAGGAGTGTGGGAGGAGGGATGGAGGAGTGTGGGAGGAGGGATGGAGGAGTGTGGGAGAGGAGGGATGGAGGAGTGTGGGAGAGGAGGGATGGAGGAGTGTGGGAGGAGGGATGGAGGAGTGTGGGAGGAGGGATGGAGGAGTGTGGGAGAGGAGGGATGGAGGAGTGTGGGAGAGGAGGGATGGAGGAGTGTGGGAGAGGAGGGATGGAGGAGTGTGGGAGAGGAGGGATGGAGGAGTGTGGGAGGAGGGTTGGAGGAGTGTGGGAGGAGGGATGGAGGAGTGTGGGAGGAGGGATGGAGGAGTGTGGGAGGAGGGATGGAGGAGTGTGGGAGAGGAGGGATGGAGGAGTGTGGGAGGAGGGATGGAGGAGTGTGGGAGGAGTATGGGAGGAGGGATGGAGGAGTATGGGAGGAGGGATGGAGGAGTGTGGGAGGAGGGATGGAGGAGTGTGGGAGAGGAGGAATGGAGGAGTATGGGAGGAGGGATGGAGGAGTGTGGGAGAGGAGGGATGGAGGAGTATGGGAGGAGGGATGGAGGAGTGTGGGAGAGGAGGGATGGAGGAGTGTGGGAGGAGGGATGGAGGAGTGTGGGAGGAGGGATGGAGGAGTGTGGGAGGAGGGATGGAGGAATGTGGGAGAGGAGGGATGGAGGAGTGTGGGAGGAGGGATGGAGGAGTATGGGAGGAGGGATGGAGGAGTATGGGAGGAGGGATGGAGGAGTGTGGGAGAGGAGGGATGGAGGAGTGTGGGAGAGGAGGGATGGAGGAGTGTGGGAGGAGGGATGGAGGAGTGTGGGAGGAGGGATGGAGGAGTGTGGGAGAGGAGGGATGGAGGAGTGTGGGAGGAGGGATGGAGGAGTGTGGGAGGAGGGATGGAGGAGTGTGGGAGAGGAGGGATGGAGGAGTGTGGGAGGAGGGATGGAGGAGTGTGGGAGGAGGGATGGAGGAGTGTGGGAGGAGGGATGGAGGAGTGTGGGAGGAGGGATGGAGGAGTGTGGGAGGAGGGATGGAGGAGTGTGGGAGGAGGGATGGAGGAGTGTGGGAGGAGGGATGGAGGAGTGTGGGAGGAGGGATGGAGGAGTGTGGGTGAGGAAGGATTGAGGAAAGCAGAGAGGATCAGAAATTAGGTTTGTGTTTTTTCACTTCCACCATGAGGTGGTGAATGTTGATGAGCTCGGAGCGGACGGCCAGGCTGCGGAGGGGTGGTTGTGACAGCACCCGGTGGAATCGGTGATAATACTGGATCAGCTGGGTCAGCGCACCCTGTGGGGGAGGGGAGAATAGAGGTTATTGCTGGCACTCCAACCTCACACCGCATGCCCCCTCCACTCACACTCCCTCTAACCTCAGTTCCCACGCACCCACCTCTTCCGGCACATCCCCACCCCACACTAGACCTCCATTACCACCCCCATCACCCCAGGGTGAGCTAACGTCACACACTCCAGAACCCACCTCCCCCCAGGACTGTGACCCCTTCATCCCCACCCCACTCCAGGCCCCCATTACCACCCCCGTCACCCCAGGGTGAGCTAATGTCACACACTCCAGAACCCACCACCCTCCCATACCTCCCCCCAGGACTGTGACCCCTGCATCCCCACCCACCTGTATGATGCCCGTGCCATTGCGGAAATTGGTGAAGGACCTCATCACGTCCTGGCTCAGGGCTTCTACTGATTGCTTCCAGGTCGCGGCAAACCCCCGAACCAGCTGCACCACACGTCCTGAGACAACGGGGAGGTTGACAGTCAGCAAAAGTGAGGGAGAGGTCCCGCGCTGGGTGACTCGCAGTCAGTGCAACGTTTTACAGCACTGTCCGCTGTCCAGGGTGCTCCAGTTTCATCCCACAGAGACAACAATCGACAGGTTAGGGATAGTGAGGTGTGGGCATGCTATGTTAGCACTGGAGGTGTCAACAGTTGTGGACTTTCCCCACGCAAACGACGCATTTTCCCTGCATGTCTCGATGTCCAACAGCTAATCTTATCTGTGTGAGGAGTCTCTTTCGATTGTTGTGGGAAAAGTGGGTTTGAATTTGTGGGGAAGAAGGAAGCTGTAGTAATGGGAAGGGAACTACCTGATTCTATATTCTAAAGGGATAAGAATTCAACTTAAGGCTGAAATGGAGATAAAATTGAAGATTTAAAAATTTAAAGTTTAAATGGTGATAACAGAACTGACAGGGTTATATATAAATGTGCGCAGTATACAAAATAATGATCTTGTTAGAAAGATGAGGTTTCGGGTATTTGGGGGCACATGATAAAATAGGCCAAAGTCAGCATAATGTCCTTAATGGAAAATCTTGCCTGACAAATCTGTTGTAATTCTTTGAAGAAATAACAAGCAGGATAGACAAAGGAGAATCAGTAAATGTTGTGTACTTGGATTTTCAAGAAGCCCTTAGCTGCTATGAGCCCATGATATTACAGAAAGGAATCTAGCATGGATAAAGCAGTGGCTGATTGGCAGGAGGCAAAGAGTGGGAATAAAGCGAGCCTTTTCTGTTGGAAGCCGGTGACTAGTGGACTAGTTTCACAGGGGACTGTGCTGGAACCGCTTCTTTTAACATTATATGTCATTGATTTCAATGTGGCTGTTTGCAGACGATACAAACATGAGTGCAGGAACAGGTAGCGTTTGGATAATAGGGAGTCTGCAGAAGGACCGACGGATTCTGAGAATGAGCAAAGAGGCAGATGGAATATAGTGTTGGGAAGCGTATGGTCATGCACTTTGACAGAAATAATAAAGGTGTAAACTATTTTTCAAATGCAAAGCAAATTCATAAGTCAAAGATACAAAAGGAATTGGGAGTTCTCATGGAGGGTTCCAAAGGTTAACTTTGAAATTGAGCTGGTGGTAAGGCAGGCACTTCCGGGGGACTGGAATACTAAAGTAACCTGAGGATTTATAAAGCATTGGTCAGACCAGTGAGGAGGAGGGGGTGCCCCTGTGGGAGGGATGCTGCGGAGAGGAGTGATGTTTCTGAGGGGGAGGGGGTGCCCCTGTGGGAGGGATGCTGTGGAGAGGAGTGATGTTTCTGAGGGGGAGGGGGTGCCCCTGTGGGAGGGATGCTGTGGAGAGGAGTGATGTTTCTGAGGGGGAGGGGTGACACTGTGGAGAGGAGTGATGTTTCTGAGGGGGAGGGGTGACACTGTGGAGAGGAGTGATGTTTCTGAGGGGGAGGGGTGACACTGTGGAGAGGAGTGATGTTTCTGAGGGGGAGGGGGTGACACTGTGGAGAGGAGTGATGTTTCTGAGGGGGAGGGGTGACACTGTGGAGAGGAGTGATGTTTCTGAGGGGGAGGGGGTGCCCCTGTGGGAGGGATGCTGTGGAGAGGAGTGATGTTTCTGAGGGGGAGGGGTGACACTGTGGAGAGGAGTGATGTTTCTGAGGGGGAGGGGGTGCCCCTGTGGGAGGGATGCTGTGGAGAGGAGTGATGTTTCTGAGGGGGAGGGGGTGCCCCTGTGGGAGGGATGCTGTGCAGAGGAGTGATGTTTCTGAGGGGGAGGGGTGACACTGTGGAGAGGTGTGATGTTTCTGAGGGGGAGGGGGTGCCCCTGTGGAGAGGAGTGATGTTTCTGAGGGGGAGGGGTGCCCCTGTGGAGAGGAGTGATGTTTCTGAGGGGGAGGGGGTGCCCTGTGGAGAGGAGTGATGTTTCTGAGGGGGAGGGGTGACACTGTGGAGAGGAGTGATGTTTCTGAGGGGGAGGGGTGACACTGTGGAGAGGAGTGATGTTTCTGAGGGGGAGGGGGTGCCCCTGTGGAGAGGTGTGATGTTTCTGAGGGGGAGGGGTGCCCCTGTGGAGAGGTGTGATGTTTCTGAGGGGGAGGGGGTGACACTGTGGAGAGGTGTGATGTTTCTGAGGGGGAGGGGTGCCCCTGTGGAGAGGAGTGATGTTTCTGAGGGGGAGGGGTGCCCCTGTGGAGAGGAGTGATGTTTCTGAGGGGGAGGGGTGACACTGTGGAGAGGAGTGATGTTTCTGAGGGGGAGGGGTGCCCCTGTGGAGAGGAGTGATGTTTCTGAGGGGGAGGGGTGACACTGTGGAGAGGTGTGATGTTTCTGAGGGGGAGGGGTGACACTGTGGAGAGGAGTGATATTTCTGAGGGGGAGGGGTGACACTGTGGAGAGGAGTGATGTTTCTGAGGGGGAGGGGTGGTGCCCTGTGGAGAGGAGTGATGTTTCTGAGGGGGAGGGGTGGTGCCCTGTGGAGAGGAGTGATGTTTCTGAGGGGGAGGGGTGACACTGTGGAGAGGAGTGATGTTTCTGAGGGGGAGGGGTGACACTGTGGAGAGGAGTGATGTTTCTGAGGGGGAGGGGTGACACTGTGGAGAGGAGTGATGTTTCTGAGGGGGAGGGGTGGTGCCCTGTGGAGAGGAGTGATGTTTCTGAGGGAGGGGTGCCCCTGTGGAGAGGAGTGATGTTTCTGAGGGGGAGGGGTGACACTGTGGAGAGGAGTGATGTTTCTGAGGGGGAGGGGGTGCCCCTGTGGAGAGGAGTGATGTTTCTGAGGGGGAGGGGTGACACTGTGGAGAGGAGTGATGTTTCTGAGGGGGAGGGGTGGTGCCCTGTGGAGAGGAGTGATGTTTCTGAGGGGGAGGGGATGCCCCTGTAGGAGGGTTGCTGTGGAGAGGTGTGATGTTTCTGAGGGGGAGGGTGTGACACTGTGGAGAGGAGTGATGTTTCTGAGGGGGAGGGGTGACACTGTGGAGAGGAGTGATGTTTCTGAGGGGGAGGGGGTGCCCCTGTGGAGAGGAGTGATGTTTCTGAGGGGGAGGGGTGACACTGTGGAGAGGAGTGATGTTTCTGAGGGGGAGGGGTGACACTGTGGAGAGGAGTGATGTTTCTGAGGGGGAGGGGGTGACACTGTGGAGAGTTGTGATGTTTCTGAGGGGGAGGAGGTGCCCCTGTGGAGAGGAGTGATGTTTCTGAGGGGGAGGGGTGACACTGTGGAGAGGAGTGATGTTTCTGAGGGGGAGGAGGTGCCCCTGTGGAGAGTTGTGATGTTTCTGAGGGGGAGGGGTGACACTGTGGAGAGGAGTGATGTTTCTGAGGGGGAGGGGTGACACTGTGGAGAGGTGTGATGTTTCTGAGGGGGAGGGGTGACACTGTGGAGAGGAGTGATGTTTCTGAGGGGGAGGGGTGACACTGTGGAGAGGAGTGATGTTTCTGAGGGGGAGGGGGTGCCCCTGTGGAGAGGTGTGATGTTTCTGAGGGGGAGGGGGTGACACCGTGGAGAGGAGTGATGTTTCTGAGGGGGAGGGGGTGACACCGTGGAGAGGTGTGATGTTTCTGAGGGGGAGGGGGTGCCCCTGTGGAGAGGAGTGATGTTTCTGAGGGGGAGGGGTGCCCCTGTGGAGAGGAGTGATGTTTCTGAGGGGGAGGGGTGCCCCTGTGGAGAGGAGTGATGTTTCTGAGGGGGAGGGGATGCCCCTGTGGAGAGGTGTGATGTTTCTGAGGGGGAGGGGTGACACTGTGGAGAGGAGTGATGTTTCTGAGGGGGAGGGGTGACACTGTGGAGAGGAGTGATGTTTCTGAGGGGGAGGGGGTGACACTGTGGAGAGGAGTGATGTTTCTGAGGGGGAGGGGGTGACACTGTGGAGAGGAGTGATGTTTCTGAGGGGGAGGGGTGACACTGGAGAGGAGTGATGT